>NW_017307345.1:514906-560771 GCF_000935625.1 Nanorana parkeri
GGAATATAATGGACCAGTACCAAATAATGTTAGCATTGCTGACTCTATGAAGCAGAAGGGAGGATGTGCTGCTAGTTTTGTTCATAATACATGGCAAAATTGTGCTGCCCAACAGCCAAGAAGATTATGATGAATGGCTATGTGAAAAAGAAGGATGGCTGCCTTAAAAATCTAGGGTAATTGTTTAAATTAGATGTATTGGCATAGATTACAAATACTGTAGATACTCTATTATGGAGAAAGAAACCTGCTTTACCAGCTGTTTATATGAATATCTCCCCATGTGCCAGTGAAATAAAATTGAACCTGACTATGTAATTAAGGTTCTTGTAGGCCTAATAGATAATGCTAACTTGACAGGTTCTCTTGGGGGATTGAGAAAGATTGTGTAATTGTTTTATGACCATGGCTATATTGTAAGAAGGTAATATAATCTGTTAAAGGTTATCTTGTACCCTGAGATACTGTCTGTGGGTGCCATCTCATTATTGCCAAATTATTCTGATTTAAAATGAATCTAATCTAAGAAATTGTAATCTGTTAACTAATAATATACTGCTGCACTGACTTAATTACAGTAGGTATAAATGCTACAGTTAAAATGTATGCATTCAGCACTTTCCTGATAAGGAGAATATTTATGCACATGTTAATACACTTTCTTAAAGTGCATCTCTAAACCTTAACCTCCCTGGCGGTATTCCCAAGTGTAGCTCGGGGTTACTTTTCCATACCATAAGCGGTAACCCCCAAGCTACACTCCGGAATGCCGCATAGCATTTACTTACCTTGTCCCTCGAGCCGCGCTGTGTTCTGCGGCCGATGCCGTCTTCCATCTTCCATCCCTTGCGAGCGTACGCGTCGCAGGGGGGCGGAACCGCCGGCATATAAAAAAAAAGAAAAAACGCCAAAGACGAAAATAATTTGAAAAAATAAATAGACAGAAAAATTACATGAACAAAAAAAATCATACCGCCAGGGAGGTTAAAGTGTAGTGTATCTCTGGGCAAAATCTGTTTTTTATTTCGAGGGGAAGGATTAGACTCTCTGTCAAGTTTGTATTGCTGTCTAAGAGGACAAGTGTCCTTTCACTTTAAAGAAGAACTCTAGGATGTATTAAAATGAAACCTTGCATTCGGGTCCCTGCTACACTGCAAGGGTTGAGTGCTCATTTTGGTCTAGGAGCGAAAATAAAGAAGAATCACTCACTTGATCCTCTGTCCTGGCGCACTGACCAATCACTTCTCTCCCCCTCTGATCTGGCTGTTGTATGTGCCTCTGCGTCCTCGTGTCTATTGAACCTGCATTAAAAGTGATGATGTCACAGGTCCTTAGACCGCAGGAGCCAGAGGGAGAAGAGGCTGTTGGGTGCGGTCTAGCAGCCAGGCTGGACAGAGGGTCAGGTGAGTATATCTTCTTTATTTTTTGTCCCTAGACTTAAACAATCAACCCTTCCAGTGCAGGGGCAGCCCTATTGGGTTAATTTTAATAAATCCTGGAGTTCCTTCCTTGAGAGTTTTCCTCTAGCTCCTGTTGAAATTCCGGGACAGGAATTAGAGAGAACATGTTCCCAATGGTACAAATACAGCAAAAGAATCTGACACAGGTTTTTGCATTGTAAACAATGCATATTAATCAACGAAAGCATTTCGAATGCAGTAAACCAGTCAACTAGCTTTAGCAAAAAAAAGGGGAGCAAAATCAGCATGTTTGTTTTCGTTAAATAGCTAAAGAAAAATGTCATTACTTAATAAAACAAGTAACACAAATCTGTTTAGACCAATACTAACACCTTACGGGCTTACTACTTTAAATTGAAAGTATTTTCCAAAAGGGTCAAAGATGAGGTTCTCATATGGCCTAATCCAGCAATGCTGCTGGCCGATGAAAGGAGAACTGATATGACCATAGTCACATAACTCGTTGCTTACAGCCAGGACATACAAATCATGTATTCAAAACATTGGGACTAGTGCCCTGATGTTGTAAAAATCATAGACATTTTTTTATTTTATATAGCGCCAACCCCCTAAGGAGCTGCTGGATTACCCTGGGTCACCACTGGTTGTCTACGGGATTTGATCTTCAGCTGCCCCATTAAAATGTAACCGCCCTCTTCTAGTGCCCACAGATTTTATATCCAGTAATGCAATGCTGAATAACTTTTATTAACATATTAACATCGTCATACTGGGGAGAGAGGGTATAGGGATCCTAGACATCCAGGGGAGTACAGACATAGACTCCAGACTCACCAGACCTCTTTAGCATCTCAGTGTAGATCCACTTGTAGTACAGCGAATAGTAATTGGAGTAACAGATAAGCAGGGGATGAATACAGATCCTCAGCAGGAAATACACCAGCCATGCTCCAGAGGTCCTCTATGTTCCAGGCACCTCCAGCAGACATCAGCTTCCCTGGATTTCCTCCTCTGATAACAGCACAGATATCCTCCATATTTAAGGCCTAGGGAAACACTTCCCACACATCTGCCCACCCCCAGGCCTAGCCTGAGGTGTGGCTGGACAGCACCCACTGTGCTAATCCATGACTGGTCCCGACTAGTCTGAGCATATGACAATTCCCTCCAGTATATGTACCCTATCCTAGCAAGCAACACAGGTTGAGAGAAAACCAGTGATTTGCTGCTGCACTGTAAATACACTTACATTGTCCCTAATTGGTTGTCCCACAATACAGCAGAGTCACACTCCACCCAGGGGATACAGTCAATGCCAGACACCTGGAATTAAGCAGATAAATGCCAACTATAATCCAGCCAGGCTGACAACAGCCCTGGCAATCACTAAATGTGTAGTAGCCATCTCACAAAAGGTGATGGGGGCTACATTTATATCTAGTATTTCAGTAACTCACAAGCCTGCAAGCATAAATTAGTGACATGATACAATATACAACAATCATTTGTAGTTTTTGTTCTTTGAGCAGCCTCTGAGCTCAAGACTCCAGACTGAGAAAGTCACAAGGTGAAAGACCGTAGCAGAGGTTGATCTGTGTAAGACTTTTATGGATGCACCCAATGACTGCAGAGGTGCTGGGACTCTGTTTATTCTGTTTTTATAAAGGTTTAGTGTGCCCCCCCCCACACACACACACAACACCTTTGCCATGCCTTCTAGGCTCCGCTGCCCCTCCTGCGGGCCCGGGACAAACATCACTGGTGTTGGCGGGAAGGAGACCAACGAAAATCCATTTGCTGATCTCCTCCCCATTGAATAGGACCAGTAGCGACCCTGATTGCATCACTTCCAGTCCCTCAGCTGTCATTGCCCGGCTGCAGAGGCCGGGCAAGAAGCTATTGGAGCACAATATGCACTCCAATAGCTTCTTTGGAGTGGAAATGTGACACTAGGGGGGTGATTTACTAACCTAAACACACGCACGCACTAGGTGCGTGTGATTTTTACACAGCAAAACGTATTTATCAACCAAAAAGTCTCTAAAAGCATATTTCCACTAATGCCATATATGGAAAAATCATGCACATGATGCATATATAATGCTGCTTCACAGTTTAGACAAAAATGGTTAGCTCATGCATTTACATTCCTGCATTCATCAACGCAAGCAACACAATGTAGAGCTAATTTACACAACATCACCTTGCAATTCATGCAGGGCTTTGCACAACACACCTGCTGGGTGTGTACACACTACAAAGGTGTCTAGATTCCAGCAATAGATCATGCTGGGAGGGAACACACTACAGAGGTGTATACTTGTTCGTGGCGTGTTTATAAGGTTAGTAAATCAACCCCTAGGTGTCTATTAGACCCCTAGTATCACCTTAAAAAGTACCTTTTCCCACTAGTATGCTATCATATAGGGGGCTTGTAATTCCCCATGTGACATCAATGAAGTAAAGTTAAAAAAAAGATTACATAAAATAAATGTAAAAATACACATTTTTAAAAGTTCCCTGCTCCCATGAGCGTGCGTGTATTGACATAAACACACATCGAGTGCACCTACGTATCAAAACACATGTTAGCTATCACCATGTCCACCAGAGTGAGAGCAATCATTCTAAGGCCAATATATCTCTAAACTGATGACCCGTGCAGGCTTTTAAAGCATCGCCTATGGACAATTTGGGGTATCATATTTTGTCACCGTTTCATGGACGCACACAATTTTTAACCTGGGTATTTTGGGTATCTATTTACTCATTGTAACCTCATCTTTTATATTTTACAAAAAAATGGGTATTATATTGTGTTTTGGGCACTAAAATTATCTTAAGTATATTTGTCTGTGAAGGTTCTCATTCATCCAGGTCATGGTATATCTGTAAAAAATAAGTCAAGGCAACTGGACTTGCTATATTTTTCTTGAACACGTTTCACTGGTCATCCAGCCAGCTTTCTCAATTCAGAATTACTTGTACAAAAAATTATCTGGGAATAAATATGGTGAATGTTGCTCCACAGCATTGTATGTTTTAACACCTCTCTCTGGGCAGGTTAATAACACCTCCTAGACTCCAATTATGCAAATGCAATCAACACCTGGTTGTGACTAACAGATTATGTGGATTGGTGAAAGCTGGATGGGTGACCAGTGAAATGTCTTCAAGACAAAAAAAGAAAGTCCAGTTGCCTTGGCTTATTTTTTACAGATATTTAAGTGAATTTGTGACAAAGGGTTTGGGTTTGATAAAGATTGCGCTAATATCGTGCAACTTAAAAATTTGTAACCATTTTGTTCTACGGGGTCTTTGCTTTCAGAAAATATATAATGTTTGTGGATTTTAAGTAATCTTCAGGCCTAAAATGTGGATTATACCATGTGTGAAAAAAAAGCCCTTGGCAGCGAAAGGGTTAAATCACTTTGTAATAAGACAGCATCTCAATGAAGGAAGTTGATGTTGGTGATGTCTGAACAAAGATATCATCTTAATGGAGAGAAAAGAAGACAAAGGCCTTGCCAGAGGGAGTACTGAGAGCTCTGTAATATATGATTGAAGAGCAACTGAACTGTAAGCTGAGCGCAAAAAAGACCTGCAAGGAGCAAAGAACTAGTCACCAGTCTCCCGGCAGCTGATTTCCTCCCCATTACTGACTTACCATACCTTGTTCTGCAATTTTGACATGGAGGTAGCTATGTTGGTAAAGGCAGGACTTTACTTTCTCATGGCAGAGCCCCCAGCAAGGAGAACAGTGAGTAGCACCGTAGTAACATCAAACTCCGTAGTAAATCTAACTCCAAATCTAATGGGTCTATCAGTCAAAGACCCAGTGCCTTAGATCTCATACTGTAGACATACAGGTATGAGGTTGTAGGCACATTCACATACCAAGAAGTATGATTTTTTTGAGGAATTAAAGAAATGTATGAAAAAAAGGATATTTATTGCTAGGTCCACGTTAACTCCTTTAACCACTCGCCGTCTGTCCGTTTTTTCACAACTCACATTGCTGGGTTGCCGTAAATAGACGGCTTTCTTTTTCTGCTTACACGCGCCCCCTAGCGCGTGCACGGGCAGAAAAAACCTGTCCATTATGAGGAGCCGTTACCGGCTGTTTGACATACAAACGATCGGCGGCTCTATAGCCACTGATCGCTTGTATGTTGTGGTCGCACGCCCCCCTCCCCCTCTTCGGGTCCTGCCGTCGCCCCCGCTCCTGCACCCTCACCTTCAATCCCGGGTGATTAAATAGCACCAAAAAAAATCTCTATCTGTCCCCCAAAAAATGGTATACAATCCATTACAGTACATCGTTGCATGACGGAATCAATGTCAGTCAAAGTACTGCAGCACTTTATACTGAAAAATGCCCTGGACAGGAAGGGGATTTAACACCATGGACTTCAAGTGGTTAATTAATATAACAGGAAGGACAGAGTCTTTAGTATGTTTAAAGCAGAGTTGCTATTTTTTTTTTCAAACAACTATTACATACCTGATATCAGTCTTCTTAACATATTATAATTGTTTTGAATTTGCCATCTGCTAGAAATCTTATGTTTCAACCCCTGGTCTAGCAATTTCAACTTGCATCAACTTTAACGCAAATCACAAGATAAAAACCAAATCCTTCCAATTTTATGTCATTTGAACAGTTGACAGATCTAAGCGGGATGCTGATGCATTATTACTTGCTTATTTAAATCACCTGCTTTGATGAGCTGCTTTTCTAACATTTCAAAGTGTGTGTAATAAACACCACTTCTCTGTTTAGCAGCACAGGAGCAGAAAGTTCTAGGGTTCAGGATTTCAGAACATTCCCTGTAGTACCACGGTAAACAAAAGCAGAAAGGTTATTCTTGGAGATCAGCTAAATGTTATTCATTCTTGTGGGACATGGTAATATGCATTCGGCGCTGAAGGGCTGAACATTGCCTGTGTTTCATAGCTTAAATAAACAGCAAATGCTGCATTAATAATATATTTTTGATAAAAAAAATAGCTACGTGTAGTGAAAATAAAATAGACTTTCTTTTATATAGTTAGAGTTAAAAAGGAAATCTAGCTTTTTTTGTCATAGTTTTGGACAGAGTGGACAATGGTTAGAAACTCGTTTCAAATTTGTATTGCTTTCTGCAATCACATTGGGAACATTTTCTCCACATTTGTTCTTCCTGGTATCACCACCTCTTGGGAATCTCTCCAAGAGGGCCAGTGAATATCTCACCACATTCCTGGCTGGTATACCTCTTGAAACTATGTGCTAAAATGGCTGCAAATGGTGACCCTCAAATCAATGAAGATACAGGATGTCACCAGCACACCAAAAAAATGCATCCACAATGGTCTTTTTTTAATATGAACATTTTGTCACAAGGATAGCAATGTTTTGGGGCTGCACAGGGCCTCTTCATCAGGCTCGAGGGTTCCTGATGAAGTGACCCTGTGCAGCACCAAAACATCGCTATCCTCGTTACAAAATGTTCATATGTCAATAAAGAGCTTTTTTGGACACATTTCTTTGGTGTGTTGGTGACATCCTGTCTCTCCAAGAGGGGATGCACATAGAGATAAAAAACAGACAGAAGTTCCAACCCTTCTCCACTATAATAAAATAATTAAATATATAAATATATAATTTCTAATATATGGAAAGAGAAATATCCAGTAGGGACAGGTCAAACCTACCCCTGCCCTATGCAAATCCTAGACTTAAATGCATAGATGCCTGTATTCGTTATTTAGAAACTAAGGTCAATATACTATATTTATAATGGTTTTGTAACATCCAAGTTGCAGAAACTTGCTTTGCATGTACAATTTTAAAATTAATAATAGCTTAGTGGTGCTGATTATTGGTGTTATTATTATTATAGGTATTAATACTAGGGCTATTCTTATTATAGGTCCTAATCTCAGCAAGTCCTAAAAAGATCTGTAGCTTGCAAAATATATTTCATTATCGCGAGAAAGCAGTGCAAGATAATTTATGAATAGGAATTCAAGATCTAAACAACCAGCAGTACATCACATTCTGTTTCACATTATATACAATGAGATAAACTAATGCTCATTAAGAGCTGTGTATCTTGTACACACACTGGAGAAATCTTTGCTCAGAGCCATAATTGTGTGTGCATATTCAAGCATATTTTAGATGAAAAATTACAGCAAGCACACTGCGAAGTAAGATGGAAGCAAAACTGCCATATAATGTACTTCCGCATTTAGCCTTCGAAATGAAAGGCCAGCACTGTAAGCCAATCAACTTTACTCCAATGCATAGTGCTGTGAATTTAACAAAAGGAGGAAAGAGCACTGATTGGAGGAAAGAGCACTGAGATGACCTTAATCAGTGAGCTACTGTTCTCTCAGTATCCAATCATGGCTGTTTGTCTACCCCTAGACATTAAACACAAAACACACAATTCATGATGAAAAGTACATTGCAATTCTCTCATAGTTTGGTTCTTCATGTCATGGTTGACCAGGGTGAAGACAAGAATCTAAAATGTTTTAAAACATTTGTATTACTTTAATTAAAGTGTTTTTTCCCCAGTGGCAGATTTGGTCATAAACAAAGCCACATAGCTTTGTTTATCAAGACAATAATTCAAACAAAATCATGTCAATATGATATCATATACATATACCCTATCAACAAAAATCATGAAGCTTTCATGGGCATCTCATAGTGTTGTTGTTGAATGACTTTGTTTATCAACACAATAGTCCAAACAAAATCATGTGAATATGATATCATATACATATATCATATCAATTAAATTATGATGCTTACATGGGGATCTCATAGCATTGTAGCTGAATGGCTTTGTTTATCAACAAAATAAATTAAACAAAATCATATCAATAAGATATCACATACATATTGTATCAACAAAACCATGATGCTTAAATGGGAATTTCAGATTATTGTTATTGTTGAATGGCTTTGTTTACCAACAAAGCTGTCCATCCCCAAGTCATTTTCAGTGCTGAAATAGGTCTCCCATGATTTTGTTCTCCATCTCTGCATTCATTCTAGTTCTTCAACATCTATTTTGTGAACTGATGTCCACAAATATCATTCAACATAAAAATGCAGCTATCGTCATTTTATATTACAAGCCTCTGCTTTCAGAAAAAATACAAAGTTTTGGGGATGCTAAGTGATTTTCAAGTCAAAATTGTGCACTTTTGTGAAAAATGTTGGAAAAATTAGGTCAGACACTAAAAGGTTTAACCACTTGCCATCCATCCATTATATATAGACGGATAGCTCCTTCTTCAATACAGGTTTTTTCCTGCTCTTGCGCACCCCCTAGCATGCACACTTGCAGGACACTGTTAATATTTGTTACAGCCAGAAATGGCTGTTACATATAAGTGTTTGATCTGCTATAGAAGGATCCCCTTCCTCAGGCAAGACATGTAATGCCTAAGGAAGCTGATCCTGCGTGACCCCAAAATGTTGCACTTATGCGATATGCTGCACTATTGTCAATAAAATATGTACTATTAATTTCATTTGGGGTGCCAGTGTCCCATTTATATCCTATTTACTTGATGTGACCCCATCTTTTATATTTTATCATTTAAAAATGGGTAATAATAAATGTTTCATAACATAACATAGGGTACTTTTTATATAGTAAAACATAAAAAAAACAGTCATCAATACCACAAAGAGAAAGCTTTATCTATTCACAAAACAATAATGCTAAAATTCATTTTGGTACAGTTTTGCATGACGGAATAAATGACAGTCAAAGTACTGCAGCACTAAATAGTGAAAAATGGCCTAGACAGGAAGGGGGTTTAACAACCCGGTCTTCAAGTGGTTAAGCAACATAATTACTGTTAAGTATATGAAATGATTGTGTTATTTCTGATGCAATTTTAAATGTAACAAGGGAGTATGATCACCATTCAAACTTGGAGAATTTGAGCTTGACTTTAGTAAATCATCACGGGTATGTGTTTCATATATTTATTTATATATTCTTTCAGTAACAGCTTTACTGTTTATTCTTGACATTTACTATGCTCTGCCATTTGTATTCATTTATTTTACTTGTGGCATCAACTAGTCTTTTATTTGCAATTTATAGTTTACAAGCAATTTTGTTGCCAATGAATAAATGATTTATATATTACCATTGACTTTTGCATAACATGCAGTAGTTTAAATTTTAATAACCTTCTAATTTTTAGTTAATTAATCCACAAGTAAGCTATCATTTAAAAACCAGCATTAAAGGGAAGTTATAGTATACTTACAATTAATGCACTAAAACTACAGTTTATTTCAGAAAGATTGACTGTAATTGGGTAAGTCTCATAAACAAAAGCAGTATTTGCAGTTGGGCATATGAAAAATATCTGACTGACCAATTGCGGCTACTTGTACACCTAATACCTAAAAAAAACTGAAGCTTTTTAGTCTGCCAGCATTCACTTAATAGGATTAATATAAAGGGGTAGATAATGTTGACTTAGCTTAGTCCATAAAGTGAAACAATGTTACCTTCAGTCCTTTAACCATGTGTAAGAAAACATTTTGTTTATTTTTTACAATTCTCTGCACATGATTAGGTATTTAAACTGGCTACAGCTTCAGTATTTTTACATTGTGATGGAGGATGTGGGAGACACAGAACATACATGGAGTGCAGGAGTAGTTTTATGCACCCTCCGGCGAAAGGGCTCTTTATTAAGAGGTTAACACACAGGGTTTAGTCCGGCACAATGAGAAAAAATGCACAGGGTCACGGGGCAGCAATCCAGCACAGCAAGAATAAATGCACATGGTCACAGGGCAGCAATCCGGCACAGAAAGGCTTAATTCCACAGGGTCTCAGGGCAGCAATCCGGCACAGAAAGGGTTAGGTCCACAGGGTCTCAGGGCAGCAATCTGGCACATAAAGGGTTAAGTCCACAGGGTCTCAGGTCAACAATCCGGTACAGAAAGGGTTAGGTCCACAGGATCTCAGTGCAGCAATCCAGCACAGAAAGGTTTAAGTCCACAGGGTCTCAGGGCAGCAATTCCGCACAAAAATGGTTATTACTCACACTCAGCAACTTGACCTTTTCAGCTTGGCTCACTTCTCTCTATCCCAGGTGGAGGTCCCTTTAAGCACACAGCTAGAGCCCTGCCTTTGTTAGGCTCTGCTGTCAGTCAGCAAGACGAAGAACTGCCTGCCAAGCCTGCCCACAGCTCCTAAAAGGCTGTGAGAGGCGCAGGCACAAGAGGGGAGGAACAGTGGCAGTTTCAAGAGGTTGCTCAACAACCAGCCTCGCCTCCTAATGCCTGTGTGGCCATCGGGAAACACAGCCTTTGTCTGTGGGGCACACTAGCGGTGGGAATGTCTGGCACCCTGCTGGCTCTGACTTCCTGTGAGCTTTTGATCTCTCGGCCAGTGCGTCCGGGAATCAAAAGCTACTTGCTGTGCTGCTGGGGGGGACAGATAATTGTATGGCTCACTGCAGCCTTTGATCTCCTGGCCAGTGCGGCCGGAGATCAAAGACTGCCTTCCGCTCTACTAGGACCCGGAGGTTGCATGCCTCTGATGGGGAGGGGGTAGTTAGTGTGGCCTAAGGAGATCGTGCAGCTCCAGCCTTTGATCTCCCGCCCAGTGTGGCCGGAGATCAAAGGCTGCTTGACGCTCTTTTAGGCTCTGGTGGGTGTGGGGGGATGGGGGGTAGGGGTGCGTGCCTCTGCTGGGGATGGGAAGGTAGTGAGGCCAGACAGTAACATGCATATATTCAATATTTCCACATTTTCTGTTGTTGGGGCTGGCAAAAATAAATAAGGCAAGCATTGATTAGTTAACTTCTAGGATAGAAACCCAGATTGTTCTTTAGTGACAAACTCTATACAGTAGGCATTAGGGGACATCTTAACTGTTATATGATGTCATCAAACTGAAACTATTATGTGGTGAGGCCTTTTTCAACCCTACCTTAAAACAATAAAAGCTATGACTTTGTACACACAAAGGAGGCACCCAATTCATCCTTTGCTATGTATGCTCCAAGATGGAGGCTCTCATAGATTTGGGCCTTGAAGGGGCAGTGCGGCTTTTACATATTCTGCAAAAGTTGTGCAACTAAAACCACTGTTCTTCACCCCGGAAGTTAGACACTGAAATGTTTTGCAGGGTGGCTGGTGAGTGTGCTGGGAAATTTTTGTTTTTGGAATCAATTTCTAACTGGTCCACACAGTACAAGACAACCCCGACACTCTAGTCTACTAGATAGAAAAATGCAGAGCTCAAATTTGTTTCTAAATAAACACAGAGGTCTTAATTGGATACATTTGCAAAACTATGTGGAAATCACCTTGGAACCTGTATCCTGTTTCAAACCCCACCTTGAGGATTTTTTTTTAAAGTTTAGGATAGTATAAGGAAGACTTCAATATTCTATCAGAAGTTCTAACTCTTCCTTACACTACTAAAAGTAAACTTTTGTTTTCCTCAGTATCCCTGTTGGAGCGATTCTCAATCACTTTCTGACCTCTGTATGGACACAAATGACAATCAAAACCTGACAGAGGTTCTAAATCTTCTTTGCTCTACACAATATAAACAAATACATGTGTTCTGGCTAATAAGCAAGCTATAAAAAGGGCATGAGGAGATGGCACTGCTATGGGGAACATTTAATTAATCAATTTGCAAACAAAATGCCACACAGTGGAGATAGGGTCCTTTTAATGCAATTTTGAGGGGGACATGGGAAAAATACCAATCCTTTAAATTTCATGCTTGGGAGATGCCTTTAGGCTGTATGTGGTGTTACTGAACAGTATGATTTTTAAGGACAACATCAGTGACACTGTATTCTGGCATCACATATATATATAGTTGTGTTAAAAAGTGTTGGCGCCCTTCCTGATTTTTCATTGTTTTGCACGTTTGTCACACTTTAATGTTTCAGATCATCAAACAAATGTAAATATTAGTCAAAGATAACACAAGTAAACACAACATGCAGTTTTTAAAGGAAGGTTTTTATTATTAAGGGAAAACAAAATCCACACCCACATGGCCCTGTGTAAAAAATAGTTTGCCCCCCCCCCCATGTTAAAACATAACTTAACTCTGGTTTATCACACCTGATTTCAATTTCTCTAGCCACACCCAGGCCTGATTACTGCCACACCTGTTCGCAATCAAGAAATCACTTAAATAAGACTTGACTGACAAAGTGAAGTAGACCAAAAGATCCTCAAAAGCTACACATCATGCCGAGATCCAAAGAAATCCAGGAACAAATAAGAAAGAAAGTAATTGAGATCGATCAGGCCGGGAAAGGTTGTAAAGCCATTTCTAAAGCTTTGGCACTCCAGCGAACCACAGTGAGAGCCATTATCCTGAAAAAAGTCAAGGGACGAAACGCGTCGGAAAGGATAGGACACGTACTGAGGCTATACCATAGGTGACTAGCAGGTGGATTTCTGGTTCCAGTTTGCTTAGGTGGAATCGATTGATTTTTTGCTGCAAGGCAATTTCATTCTGGCTATCTTGTAAGTGTGTTTTATTGTTGCAACACATTCCGTTTTTTTACGTACTTCACCATTTGGCGTATTTATTCCTCTTCTATATTGGATTTCTCTCCTCGCTGAGTGAGCGGCACCTGCCGTGTAATACAAAAAGGAGGATTTGTTTAATCAGAAGAGTGAATATCCCATCTATGAAAGACACTCACCACAATTACGTTTATTGACCATTGAGTTATATGGTCATGGATCTCTGGTGAGTGTGTTCTCAGTTACCTTAACACATCGGGAGTCGGGAGCACTTTATTTCAGAGGATCACTGTCACATTGTGGATTTTGCACAAAAGCACTTTATACCGATTTACTAAGGACTATTATTGAATATTGTCATATTGATTATTATTATGTTTAAAAATTTATGTTTATAAAAATTTACAAATTGTTTGGAAGTTTATACACGTTTATGAGCAGTAGCACAGTGCACACGATTTATCAATACACAGTGATTACCATAATGGTATAATCGAAAACAATATAAGGAAACAACTAAAATATCTCTTAGAAAACAAAGGTTTCTGCATGATATAGCTCCTATAATGCACATAAGTTATTGATTTTTTTCTGCTTACATATGCTTTAAATTAAAGGAGAACTATGGGGTTAAGGCTTTTCCCCATAGTTCTCCTTAGGGTAACGGGAGGACACAAACTAGGGTCCTCCCGTCACCCTAAGCTCAGTATACCGCGAGGTGTAGCTTGCGCTATACTGAGACATCGGAGTGGGGAGGGGGGAATCCAGCCCCTCCCCTGTCACGGCAGAGAGCCATGACAGGATCGAGAGGTGAGCGAACGCCGGTATGTGTTCGCTCACCTCCCGATCTACTGAGCCGACCTGTGACAGTCTCATTGTCACAGGTCGGCTAGAACTATGAGGTGAGTGAAAAGCACTCACCTCATAGTTCTCCTTTAAAAGAATCTAGACATTTATCGGCTAAATATGTATAGAAGAGTTCTTCAGTTCCAGGCTTTATTAAAGCTTAAATGGCACCATCATTGCAATAAACTTAATGTTTACAGCTCAACAAATACAAAATAATGCTTTTGTTCCTCTTGCTCTTGCCTCTATTGAGAAAAACGCAACATAATAATTGGGTATCATTTTGGAAGCTACCTTTAACAGATAATTTATTGTTCCTAGTAATGTCAAACCACTCACCTCAACCAAAAGTACTCCTGTCAACACAAGATGTTAGTTTGATTAAAAAAACATAATGGATTGGATAAGAGGCTAAGAAAAGCATTGAACTGGTTTCCTATGGATGCTATTATAACCTTACCTATAACTGCAATGGAGATCTGCTTGAATGGCTTTACTAGGGAAAGCCACAATAAATATCCTTTTTATTGCCACTAAAATCATTTTTATCAATGCCATTGTTATTGCATCTGTTCGTTTCACACTTCATATAGCTATCAGTATCAGATTTATTGCATGTGTTATAGTGATTGTAATGTCTAGTGCCATTTTGGTATAATAATACCTCAGTGCTGTGTGTATTATATTAACCAATGCTACTCTAGGTATACATGTTGACGTATATTTGTATGTTGTTTTATTGGTTTACTTACCAATGCGAAAGTGGTTTTGCCAGTAAAATCCCAGAGTTACTCCTTCTCAGGGCCACCATGATTGCACCCTATTATGCTACAATGATTATGATATAGTTGGTGACATACTAAGGATGCCAATACCTAATTCTTTCCCCCTGTTGTTAGCCATTGATTATATAAATCCATTGAAAATCAATTTCCTCTTCTTACTTGTTACAGTCTTTGGGAGCTTCCTAGATTGATGATCTATGCAGATGAACAGTCAGGAAAATGTACTACCTGTGTTTGTTGTAAAAAAGGTATAAAGTATAAATGAGACTTGCTTATTAAAAGTGGAATTTGCAATTTATCATCTGATTGGCTGCTAGCTCTGTTCAGCCAAGAATTTTCCAGCCCGTTCCTTCCATCAGCTTGCTGTATGGAAGGGTGCCAAATAGACATGTGTGATTTGTTTCATTCTGAATTGAAATTCGGATGAATATCAGCGAATTTGAACATTGGAATGTCTCCGAATTTCTGAATGAAAAAATAACAAATCCGAACATATCCGAAAAACAAAAATTTCAGATGCATCCAAACTTTTCTCCAAATGTCATTCTGAATTAATTTATGTTGTTAAATGTTAAAATAAAAGAATAACCAGTGTGGAGTCTCCTCCCCAATTCATATCAGACCCTGGTAGGAATTTAGGTGGGGACCCCAATGCCAAAAAAAAGCATGGGATCCTAAAATCCTTTACCAGACACTTGACCCGAGCAGCAGCCTGGCATAGCAAGAAAGAGGGGGATGGGGTGCACCCCTAGCAAAGCAGCTTATCCCCATGCCAATAAGGACAGGGGGCTCTTTTCCACAACCCTGGCATGGTGGTTGTGGGAGTCTGTGGGCAGGGGGCTTATAGGAATGTGGATGCCCCTTTATGCTGCCACCTCTCCTCGGGAATGAGTAAGGGGTAGTTTTTACCCCTACTCATTCACTAAATACAGTAAAACTGTAAATAAATATGCCACTCTATTAAAAAAGTTCTTTATTTTACAATAAAACCCCCAACAACGTTTTTGTTTTAAGGCTTTAAAAAAAATGTCCATCGATGTAATCCAACCATCAATCATGTTGTCCGGCAATGTAGATCCAAGTCAATCATGTGGTGGTGCGAGTCATGACATCACAGCACTTGTTCCGCCCCTTTGTTGACATTTGGGAGCAGAGTTGTTATTATGAATGTTCTGCTCCCGAATGTCGATAAAGGGGCGGAACAAGTCCCATGACATCACAACTTGCTCTGCCCCTTTGTTGACATTTGGGTCAGAGCTGTCATTTTGTGTTGAGAGTTCATTTAGATCGTTTGTGTTGGCGGGCATAGAGCATTTTTTCTTTCGGCAAGTCGACGGCCGTCGTTCATCTTGATTGATGTTTGTATTACATCAATGGACTTTTTGTAAGTTTTTTTATAAAAGATTGAAAAAACCTGTGTTGTGTTTTTTTGTCCACTAAAGGATTTCATGGTGTGGTGTGTTTATTTACACTTTTACTGTATTTGGTAAATGGGCAGGAATAACAACTACTACTTGCTCATTCACAAGGGTTGGGGGGCGGTATTCTGGAGTTGATCTCCATGCTGTTTTTTTGTCTGAAATCTGAAACTAAACAAACCAAACCAAATTCTTTGCCACCGCACATGTCTAGTGCCAACAGCAGCACCCACTCTATGAATTTCGGCAGGGTTATCAGGAATTGATACCATGTGCACCCAACTTTAGTTAGCTAATTAATTAAGTTTAGTTGAGGACATAAACTAAAACTAAATTCTTAAATATTTATTTAACTTGTATGGACAAAATAATATTGAATGCTACATAATATGGCAAAGAGAGCTAGCCAATGCTTGCCATTCAACATTACTTCCTTAACATAAGAAGAGATGCAGTTGAGGCTAAATAAAATGAACATAGTTACAGCAATTAGACTAGATGGTATCCATCCACATGTGATACAAATAAGACCAGCTATCACTTAGATATCTATCGTTTTTTGAAACAGCAAAATACTGATATACAGCAGATTTACCATTATTTCGGAAACCGACATCTATAGACCAGTAAACCTTCTGTTATGTGTAAATTATATAAAAAAGTTTTCTGAAGGAGAACAGTGTAAGAACAGAAGACAAGCATGAGTCATGTGTAGCCACACATTGTTTTTTTTTGAGGAGGAAAGTTTGATTCTTGATCTGAAAATTGCTAATGATTTCATTTATTTGGAATTTGCTAAAGCATTTAGCCTGTTCCTGGTTCAGAGGATAAGTGCACACAATTTAAGGGAGAACATTTGTACATGGTTAAATAACTAAAAGAAAAAAAAATAATTAAAGACAAAAATATTAAACATTGGTTAATATTAGATGAAATAGGGTAGATGAAATAGAAATTGGTGCTGCTATGTTGCTGATGACACAAGGTAATTATTATTTTCAATTAATTTTATCAAGATAGCCAAGAAAATCTTGGATTGTACAAAAAGAGAGCAAAAAAAATTGTATATCAAATATAATACTTTGGAAAATTCCATTGTAACACAACAACTGGAATATGGGGACCTATAAAAAGGACATACAAGCTTTGGAGAAATATTACAACAAAAGATTAGAAACCTGTGTATGTTCATTTTTCAAAGAAGACATCTTAGAAGCAACTTTTAAAATATACTGTATTTTCAAATAATTAAAAAAATAATTTTACATGTATTTTGCAATTCTTTTTTGTATCTTTGGAGTATGATGTTATTAGTATTTACAAAAGTCGAAAACTTCCGAATATACAATGCTATCTTTACCAAGGGCTGGTCTTTTGTCTGTTAATGACGGACTAACCGATATTATTAGTTTTGATTTTTTGTTTTATCTTAATGTTTGTTCTGTTTGTTACACAAAGGTGACAGCCTCTCATCCTACCCTACCCTATAGTATTGTGTGTATGCTTTTTTTGTTAGACAATATATTGAGATGCATTGTTACCTTGCCGATTCACACTGAACTTCTGTAAAAGCATGCTCGTAAATAGAAAAAGAAAAAACCTTCTTTATTGTGAACCAGAATTATTCTTTTCAACCAATGTATTAATTAAGGTTTAGTAACATTGACATATTAAATATATACTGTACATTTGATTCTGGATAAATAAGAAAATAATTTTAACTCTGCTCAATATAGTTCTCAGCTGTGCAGCCAGGGACTTCAACATATGCAATTAATGCTGTCATTTTGCCATTTTCAGCACAGATAATTTTCAAGAAATTGAAAGAAACCCAGCACGATAAAATTACAATAATATCTAAGCTACAGATAATTGCCAACTTTTATTGTATACATTCTATTGTGTAAATATTTAAGGGCATTGTTATGTTTACACATCCATTGCCTTATTTGATTTAGCAATATTAACACCTTATTAATAATCTATTGCAATTAATGTACACATTCATGACTTATTGTAGTTTAGGTAAAAGTGACCTGTTGTCTCTCATTCAAAAAAATAATGTGCTACCTAAAGCCTTAAAGTTTATGAACCTTTTATTAGGCCTGAGTCCTAGAAATTAAACATTTTCAGGAAATTGAAAATGACAACAAAGTTGGATTGTAAAGCAGGCTGTAAACAGCTGCCCCCCTCCCTGTGATTCTGTATAACAAGATCACTAGACACAGCTCTGCCTTTACACACAATACACTGTCCAGGGGGTTGGCACTATGAATAATAAGAAATAGGTCTGGAGAGCTCAGTTCTAATATACAAATATTACTTGCATAAAAATACCTCTGCAAAGGTGGAAATGGGCTTTAAAGCCAATTTGCAGTGGGGCTACCCTCTTGGCCCTGCATTAGCAGGCCTCAAACCACTGACATCATTGTGTAGGGTGGAATTGACTATGTTGCCAGACTTGGAGCCAGCAGGAGCAGGGATCACATAATTAAAAGTGTTTTACAAAGGCTAGACAAAACCGAGAAGCTAATCCTTGCAGTTCGAAAGTAGGCCTACTGTAAGGGTAGTTTTTTTTTTTCAACCGGAATTTAATTATAAGTGCACCTGCACTTTCAGTTTTCTCTTAGTCCCCCTGACAAGTCCCAGAAATACCTGTTAATCCTGCCAATGAAGTCCACGTAATGCAACTGAATGTTATGGTGTGTCAACCATACTGCACTGCTCATGAAGAGCTGCCACTCTCTTGTAGACTGTGTTTGCTTGTAGATCAGTAGTCTGAAAAATGTTGCAGCTAGTGTGGCTATCAGCATTGTTACTGCTGATTCACAAGCCTGTAGCTTGTCAGTCAGCAACTGGCCACAACTAGTCATGTCCACAGCTTTCTGGGTTGAAAGCACTGCCTCTGTTTCTGTAACCTTTCCACTATAAGCTGCAGCAGGAGGAGAAGCATATATATAAAATTAAAATGCAATTTTTTCAATTGCACTGCACGTTTTTTTGCGATACCGCTCATTGTGGTGTGGCCAATTGCACTGTGGGTGGGAGGTACATTTGAGGTGCCATTAAAATAATTGGCACGCCGAGCAGTTCTAGCACAGTAATCGCACGGGAGGTGCATTGTGTGGTACTGTGCGTTAATCGTGCCAATGTGATTATTATGTGCCATGCAATTAATGCATGGAAATTATGGGCCCTCAGTTGTACTTTGAACTGCCGATCAAACTTTACAAACCATGTTTGGTTCATGTTAATCTGGCTTTTATTTTGTAAATCAAACTTTTTATAATGGATTTTTACCCTCTCTGGCACAATTACATTAGAATTCAATTTGAAACTTTAGTTTTTATTATTTAAATAGAGTGGAAAAGGGTTCGAACATCTCTCAGGTTTTTCTTGTCTGGGTCTACATTGGGAGGATTTGTCCTCCCTTCCTGTTCTGGTGAGTGGTGCCACCTTAGACAGAAAGTCAGGGGAAAAGAATATAAACAGCAATAAAAAAAACTTTAGTAGCAGAGTTTGGAAGGATTAGGATATATCCCTAAGATATATTTCTGCTTATAAAGTAATGGACCCACCCAGGACAGGAAGTGAGATACAATGTCCTTAATGGTGAAGCAGACAGCAGTTCACACTCTAGCCCATACATCATTTTTAAATACCTTCAGTGTACACGGGGAACAGAAAGGGTAACACATAAGGATCACAGTTTGTGAAGTTCTTTCCATCTCCAATAACATTGTTTGGACAGATTTGTACAGACCTCAGATGTGGTAACTATGACTTTTTAAAAAAGACATCCTCCAAACACCCCTGACTTAGAAAGGTTTACATAATTAGTTGAAAAACATATCTGATGGATTGTAAGTCCAGGAGTAATTTCATAGATCACTCTAAGCTTTTGTAAGTGTTTTCAGTGTAAGCTTTTGTAAGTGCAAGCTTTTGATCAGAAGGTATTTATTAGTACCTAGAAAGTATTTTAGTACCTGATTTTATCTCTGCAATGCTCCAAGTGATAAACACAGCTCACTCGTGAAATGCCTTTTTTCTTAATGTGTAACTAAGGGCAAACAAAAACAATACATAGATGATACAGTCTGTCACTTACATTAACACAGCGGTTTTCATTTTTCTGAATTTCCCCTGTAACATAATTTTATTACGTATTGCACCAATACGTAATAAAATTACGTATTGATGCAATACGTAATAAAATCCAGTAGTTTCCATTTTCTATAACAGGCCTACCTGTCCAGCTAAAGCGGCACTTAGAGAATTGAAAAAAAAATATATAACACTGTTGGGGGCTTTACAGTGGTGAACTATAATTTATGTGGCTTAATTTTTCCCCCCCAAAATAAAAATAAATGGTTGTTGTAACTGCTTATAATGTGTTAACCTCAGTTGGACAAGTATCAGCAGTTGGTACTGGAAGTGCCTGAATCACATAGTTACTTATACAGAGTGCACCAGTCTTTAAAATAAATAGTTAACTGAGCTTTTTTGTAATCATTAACAAAACATTCTGGTCTTTTTGGTATTCATGTAAGGGCTAGGTATAAGGTCCAACCCACACTGCATCTTTTGTCAAAACACATTTCTATTTTGCTATTAACAACGGCAGCATAGTTTGGGATTAAGCTTTAAAGCCCACTTCCAGCTAAAAAAAACTTTTTGGGTTGTTTTTAGTTTTATATGGAATGGGGAAGTACTATTACTTTATACCCTTACCTTTCTGTTCTTTTAACTATAAAATAAAAAATGAGAGAAATGGATGCCATACAGCAAGACAGGAAGCCAGACAGCAATAATACATTGACAGATGTTCTAATCCTTCTGTGTTCCCATTGGATACATTATTCTCACTTCCTGTCCCTGTGACACACTGAAACTGAGGAGAATTCTACCCAATAGGAACATTAATGGTAATAAGTACCTGACAAAGGTTTTAACCCTTCTTCACTCTAACAAATACAGTAGAAAATGTTTTGAATGAGATTGGGTTTTAATTAGAGATTTCCAGGACTTTACCTTTAAATGCGCTTTAGTATATTTTGAGGACTTTATTCGATTTAAATTCTATGAAAACAGAAAATGTGCAGTTTGTTATACAGTACTTCAGTTTCATCAACTTCTGTGGTTCAGGTAGCAACTATTTTTGTAACATGACTTATTAACTGGAGTTTATCTGTTATTTATTTCTTTTGTTACAGTTTTCAAAAGAAATGTTGAGTAGTCTGGCTGAGTTTTTTTGTCAAATGGGATGGATGAAATTATGTTGGACTTGCTGCCAAACCTTGTATTCTCTTTGTGTCGCATATGAATGGTTAATCTAACCTCAAAGAATAGCACCATATGCTTCTCCAGATAAGAATGAGGAATATTTTGCCTTCTTATAAAAGCCCCAGAAAGTGAAGAAAGAAGTAAAACATGAAGATTGTAGAATTAAACAGCCTGATCCACAAATTGCATCAGTCAGTTTTATCTTGAGCTTTTAGAGGAAGTATTGTCAGTAAAATATACATATCAAGGCAAGTAGCGTAAAATATTACTAGAAATCATAAGTTATTAATGAAGGAGAATTGAATATACAGTGTATGGGCCTTTTATTTATTGCATTGAGGTGAGATTTTGCCCCTGCTATGTTCTCCTACTGCAGCCATTATGGGAGTACCATTCTCACCACATATTGTTCAATTTATCTATGCTTTTACTATTACACATGTTGCAGGTTTTGGAATTAAAGTAGAAAGGACAAAAGCAAATACCAGATAACATTAACTTCTACCATTTAAGCCATTCAATTGCAGCAAATGGTAGCATCACAACTAAGTCTGCATGTAAGGGGTGGTTACAACTTTCTGGTTTATTTACCTCCACTTTAGTGTATAACTAAGGCCCTGTTTTGTGTTCTGCTTGAGTTCAGAGAGAGAACACTGGTCCTTTTCTTCTCTGACTCTGGAGGAGTTATGAGTAGGCAGTCAGAGTGAAAGAATGCTGTGCGTCAACTAGGCCTCACCATCAGGCCCGGATTTCCCACAAAACCACCGAGGCCCGGCCTCGGGGCGGCAAGGCGCAGAGGTGTCCTTGTGGGGAAGTTGCGAGCGCCGGCGCCCGCAATGAAGAAGCCGATTGTTCGTTCACATGTCATCTCGGCGATGTCGCCGAGATGACATGTAAAAAGTCTGCAGCCGGCCGGTCCGTCCTCCCCTACCCACTGAAAAAGACTGTAGACAGTGAGAGGGGAGAGCTGTGCTCTTCCTCTCTCACCTGTCACAGGAGTTCCAGCACAGTGCTGTGCTAGAACTCCTGTATTGGAGGTGACAGGGTCAATAAAGAGAACCTGTCACCTCCAATTGCTATCACACAGGGGCTTGTTATCTCCTGTGTGATAGCAATAAAGTTAGGTGGAAAAAAATTAAATTGATTTAATAACATTTTTTAAAAATTTAAAAAATAATGTGAAATAATGAAATAAAAAGGTGATTAAAAAGTAAAAAATAATAAGAAACAAATTATTAAAAAATAAGAAAACAATTATAAAAAATAAACAATAATAAGATTTAAAAAATTATAAAAAAGTAAATAAGATAAATACAAATCTAAAAAAATGAAATTGATAAAAAAAATAATTAAATAAATAAAAATTTTAGAAAAAGAAGAAATAATTAAGTAAAAAAATAAAAAGTGATAAAGTAAAAAAAATAAAGAAACAGTAAAAAAATGTAAACTAACCCCGCCACCATTCTCCATTGATGGGGAGGGGGGGTTGTTGGCAGGGGGGGCGTATTGCGGAACCTGGCCTTGGGGCGGCAGGGAGAGTAAATGCTCACCATGTGAACTGGAACCTTTACCAGGGGAACATGGACTGGGAAACATGTTCTCCCTGGGACCCCTGAAGAATATGTCGAGCTGAATTAGCTAGTAAAAGACTTTGTTGTGTTAGAAGCTGCGTCTGTATCAACTAGTGACTCCATTGATTCATAGAGAGAATGAGGCTGGAACTTTGCTCTACCATGTTTATGTGCCTGCCCAGTCTTTGTATCAAAATTGTCATAACACTACTATGATGTTATGCATTAGAGAAATTGTTCCTTTTCTCTAGCATCATTAAAAAATATATAACACGTTTGATTTTGGATTTTATCTGGAATGCTACCACAATAAAGTTGGATTTTTATGGACACCAGTTTCTGTGCTGCTGATTGTTCAAGAATCACTAAAAAAGAGCATGTAAGCAGAAAGATGAAGTGAGTATTGAACAGAGAATGAAATCTGAGACTGGCAGTCAACTAACATGGCCAGGTGACACAGGAGAGGAGAGACCTCCTAGGTTTTGTTATGTACTGAGTAAATGCGATATTGATGACTAATATTTTTTATTTCACAATAATTGTCTTTGGGCTGACCTTCTGAGTGAAATTATTGCCCAGGGGCCCATTGTTGTTAAGGAAACACATACTATTTTATAAAATAAGGTATGAAAAGTCCACAGGCTCACCTTACATAGAAATTCATATTTTCATATTTAATGCTTAGATCGAGCCCCTCTGCACTCTCAGGGTATTGCCACTATATCACATGGAAGGGATCCATGCAGAAGACTTGTTTTTAATGCTCTGTCCTAATGAAAAGCTTTTCCAAACTTATCAGTGACATTGTTGGTCATGCTTTGTCTTTTTCTCAACTTTATTAAAGCATGTGTTCTTTTATGAAATCGGGTGTTTACCAAATACGTCAGGTTTGAAGTATCTTTGGACATCAAAGCACTGCATTTCAGACTGAACTGTTTGTAATTATTAATAAAATAAATACCAGAAAACCTTTTCCATCAGTCATCTGCTTCACCTGGCTAATATTTGCAGACCCCTAGACTATGAATTGCATGGGATCCAATGTAGATTTTATTAAGCTGCAGAGGAAATGGGATTGTGGCGTGGGATTTTTTGTCCCCCCATTGATCACAGTACATCACTTACTCTATATTCTGTACCAGAAAGGACCCATTTATAAGTATGCAGAGTGAATCAGTTTGATCTATTGGCCTAATTCATTCTTCAATATTAATTGTAATGCCATACACACATCCCCAAACATACCTATGTAGATCGTTTCTGGCTCTCACATTTAGAAAACCAGATGTCACAAAAAGTGAGTACTAAACTGTTCCTTATAGTTACCAGTTACATTTAAACCTACTTTGGAAAGCTGAATCATGATCACGCAAAGGAATGTAGACCTTAAATGCATGCCCACCTAACCAACATGTGCAGGGCACTTTGGAATCTAAATGCAGTAGATAACACAGAACTCAGATTTAAATAGGGAAAAATTCAACAATTAATTTACATATTTCCTGAAATTGTTTTGAATATAGCAGCTAACCACCAAAAAGGTTATCATGTTAAGGCATAATATATACTGTTGAGTATTTTGTTCATTAGCATTTTTGAATTTGTGTCCTTATAGCTGACATGTGCACTAATATATTTGGGGATTCATTAAAGGGTATATGTCAGAAGCCTTGGGTTCTTACATTTTATAAATAAAAAAACTAGCATAATTCTCAAACTGTAGTTTTAAAGGCCTTATGGTCAACTCTAAATTCTAATTCTATTACATCCTTTTTGCAACATTTAAGTTTGTGCCTAAGTTTGTCACAGACACTAAAAATCAAATATATCTAAGATTTCATATCAATTTCTCTTTTTTATAAAAAATAAATCAATGCATGCATTAATATAAATATTGGTGCTATAGTTATTAATATATCCATGTGATATTCTAAATAAAATATATATAAACGTTGGCAATTAAAGGAACCAACAAAATGCAAATAACATTGCTTTTATTTTATTTATATGAATCTCAATAAATAACATTGATGAAAAAGAAAAATAACACCAAAGATAAATGTGAACATATTTTGGTTGCAGCAAAAAAAGTTGGTAACAGCAGTTAATGATTGGTTTGCTTGCATCTGCAAAGACTATTGCTTAAGGCAATGTAAAATTGCATGCTTCATTTTTAATAGGTTTTTATTATTTCATTCATTCTTATTTTAAGGACTCACTTGACATGTTCTGCCACAATATGCATAGTTTGCGTGTGGGCTATATCCCGACAAATTTACATTTTTCTAATTTAATACTTGGTAGATTGCAATAAAATCAAACAGTTTCTAAATATACTCAGATGATACATTGCTACATATTGAAAATTAGCTGGATGTTTTTGTAGACCATTGCTTTATTTGTTCTTTTATTTGTTCTTTTACTATTTCTTTTTTCAAAGGGAAATAATAAACAAGCAGACATAATGGCAGAAAACAAATGTATTCATTTTAAAATATTGTATAAACATTTTTAATTATTTTATTTTCTAGTGCCGAATGACTTTAGGAAAAAAAGGTCCTAGAGAAGATGAAATATAACTAGCATATTACCAAGTATTGTATGTTTGGAAAGAAAGGCACTGTAATTAAAGCAGAAATGAACATCCTTAAAGTGACATTAAACATTGCCCTTTTCTCTTTGTATATAAGGGAGGCACAGATCATGCCCTCTGTTCTTTTTATTTTGTTTAAAAATGTTTAAATTCCTAATTTTCTAGTGGGTCCCTGGATCATTGTCTCCCTCGCCACCTGCACGGGTGCTGCCACCAGCTAAGCAGCTGCTATGGAGGCACCTGTGCGTGCATGTTCCCACAGTGGCATCCATAGACACACACAACCCTGTGGCAGGTCATGCCCCTCTTCTCCGCCTATGGCTCCTCTGCTCTCAATCTCCCCTGCAACCAGGAAGTTCGGATGGAGGATTGCTGCAGGGGGGCGGGGGAGTCCAGAAGATAATTCATTAAGATAAAACATGCTCAGACCTTAAAGACATTTCCCATATCTCTAAAAGAACAACAAACACACCTTTACAATTTTTTAATAATGACAATCTACAAACACCTACTTCTAGATAATTGCCAGCTTTGTATTTTTTGCATGCCTTATTTCTCATTTCTTTCCCATTCTTCTGAAAGTTGCCATGTTTACTAAGGGCAGATTACTAGCTCTCCTTTCACTTCCTGAATTTGTGGCACATGTGACTAGGACATGTGACCATGCACATCATCTCAGAGGAGGAAATGCCTTTCTCTGAGATCTCATGAGATTACAGATGAGATTTCCCATCAATCCTCCGCTGATCACAAGGCAATCCCAGTGTGCATTGGGTTGGCAAACTGAAGTTATTTGCACCTTTCAAAGCAGGAAGTGAATGCTCTGCAAGTGTTAGTATTTCAATATCACAGCATTTTACACCTGACATACCTATGTTATTAGTAATCATAGATACAGGGATGCATTGGTAGAATTGGGTTTTTGAGTGTAAAGGTCTGCTTTAATAATACCTTAAAGAAAAATTGCAAGGAGCTACATTTTATGCAAAAGAGGTATTCAAGGTCTCTTTTGCTAAAAACAAATAACAAAATGATCACCCCATGCACCTTGAAAATTTTATTTAACAATGTACACTGCACAACACATACACGGTACAATGTACAACCCCACTTATTCTTTGTTATGGTGAAAGCCCACGCACCGCAGGTCTAATTTTGTTTAGATTTAAATTAAATAGTTTGTATATAGTCAGAGGTAATGAAAAAAAACTAAATGTGGAATCTCCAATAGTATAGTTTATATAGTAAAATCAGTTATTAAAGAGCCTACTGTATATATATAAACTATGCGCAGTGGAGGTTTGCTTTATTTTGAGATCTATCCAGCCCTGTACTGGAAGAGTGCCTTGTAGTAAGAGTAAACCAGCAGAGGAAGGAGAGTCCTGAGGAAAGCTGATATTTGCATACGAGCTCTGTATGACCTTTGGTGTATGAACCTAGGTCCATCTTTAAAGGTGAGGGTACACCTGAAGAGCACTAAGGTGGAAGAGTTTATTTAAATATCATCTGCACTGGATATCACTCACCATTTTGGGACTATTTGTTTGCTAAAAAGTTGATAAAGACTGTTTATAATTGAACAGGATACTATTCACTAGTGTGGGACTATTTGTTCACTGAAAAGCTGACAAAGATTTCTCAAAATTTGGTGTAGTTTATGTGGGTCAGTTTATGCTATTTTTTTTGTAAAGGTATACACAATTTAATGCATATTAAGTTTTATTGTTTTGGTCACAATTATTGATGTGTTGTCAGTGTTCTTCATACTTTATTGATTGGAGCTCTACACGTGGTTTATATATTGAGGTTTTTTAGGGTGCTGGTGGTAGCACATTTGTGTTAGCAGCTCTATATTATAGACATTTTCGTAATGATCACATTATCATACTTTTTTTCACAAAAGTAGCGCAGGGATTTTACAATTTTTTTCTATTAGAGAAACTATATACTGTATATAGTATTACAATGGGGTACCACATCCCAATAAATCCAACCAATTCATAATTGTATAATTCTGACTTTTTAGGTACCCACTCTGAAACTTGTTATATTTGTTATAAAATCTCTTTTTATTTCTATGCAAAACAATTATTTATATTAATACACACAATTATCACGTACAATGGTAAGTATAGCTCATAGATACATATCCAAAACTGCCTTAGATCATCCACATCCAGTTAACATATCATGTTGTCATAGTTAATATCTTAACATTGTATAAACATGCATTACATTTTATAAATGAAACACATGTTTTTGGATGAAATTCACTCTACGAGGGGGGAGCGTGGGTAGCTGCCAGACAAGATGGCTGCAGATTGATGGAGCTCTGCACCACCCAGGGAATGATCATTAGCTATAAACTGCATACCTGCTGCAGCCACTCTGTTTGTGAGACCCTGCACCATTGCAAGTTGCCAAGGAACTGGCAACTCTGTCAACCAACCTAACTGCTGTTTTGGATAACCTGGAGGACTTTGAGAACTGGGCCAGGTGGGAAAACCTGCGTGTCAGAGGTCTCCCTGAGTGGACCTTAATTCTACCGTTACAGCACTTTTTCAGGAGCTGGTCCCCTCTCTATCTCTGGACAGATTGGAATTTGACCGCATCCATAGAGCCCTAATACAGAAACGGACAGACGGCCCTCCTAGGGATATTATCATTAAGTTCACTTACTACAGAATGAAGGAAGCCATCTTATCTGCTGCCAGGGGGCAGAAAGAATAATAATTCCAGGGACATTCCTACCAAATATTTGCGGATCTATCCCCGACTACTAGGGTTGCATAGATACCAAGTACAGTACTCGGTACAAGTACGAGTACATGTACCGATACTTTTGAGCTCCAAGACTACACTAGAGAAAAATTCAAAAATTAGGAGGCAGCTGTCATTTGTAAGGAGCACACGGAGCTCCTGGGATTTGTACATCCCTGTTATAATGTACGATTTTGTTTTTATAAATATAAATAAAGGGATGCACAGATACCAGTTTTGCGAGTACGAGTACTGGTACTTGCCGAGTACTTACAAGTACGAGTACTGATACATTTTGGTTCATTGTCATGTGACAGTTTTTCTAAAACAATACAGACTAATGATTTCAGGACAGTGGTATAGCGCCAGAGCCAGGTCCCAGCTGCAACCGCTGCAACCCTGGTAGTTCTCATGAAAATGCCAAGTATCTGCACTGGTACTCGAAAAGTATCTGTGCATCCCTACCGACTACCATCCAACACCGCAGTCAAATGAAGCCCTATTTGGACATTCTTTGCACTCAAGGCATTGCATATCGCTGGGGTTTTCCTTTTAAACTTTTGTTTGCTCATACTGGGAAATTGTTTACGGCCTCCGCTCTAAAGGAACTTTGTAAGATGGTTATTGGATTGGAACTGCTTTCTCCTTTGCCAAAAACTTCATAGTATAAAAGGTTGAATAAAGACCAAGGTCCATCCAGTTCAGCCAAAGTATGTGAGTGTGTGGGGTTGATTTACTAACCTTATAAACACGCCACGAACAAGTATACACCTCTGTAGTGTGTTCCCTCCCATCATGATTTATTGGTGGAATCTAGACACCTTTGTAGTGTGTACACACCCAGCAGGTGTGTTGTGCAAAGCCTGTCATGAATTGCAAGTTGATGTTGTGTAAATTAGCTCTTCGTTGTGTTGCTTGCATTGATGAATGCAGGAATGTAAATGCATGAGCTAACCATTTTTTTCTAAACTGTGAAGCAGCATTATATATGCATCATCAGCAGATACCATCACCTGTGAGAGGGAATTCTAGAATTGCGAATTCTAAGATTAAACCCCCTGTCTTCAAACATCTTGCTGTATACCCGGGTTCTCAATACAGTTTTAGGATTAAACAGTTTGTTCCTAATATTGTGGTCCCCATTGATAAATTTGAAGAATGCAATAAGGTCCCCTCTTAATAGCCAAAACATTATAAAGTACTTATGAGATGGTATATGGTGCCTTCCTTTATTGCGCACATGAATGGGACATTCTCAGGATGTTCCTTTCGTGGGTGTAATGTATTAGGCGATATGATACATATCTGTTGGAGGTGTGCCTTTACTATTTTTTGGTCAAACATTTTAACATTTTTGGCCGCACTTTTTCATGTTCCCATTGTACGGGACTTAAATGTGCTCTTTTAAATTCGAATGTCCCTGGATTGAACAAACCTCAACAAGCACTTTCCCATTTTATTTTTCTAACAGTCAAATTGACATTGCTGGGTAGTAGGAAGAAACAACAGTTCCCCTACTAGTTGTTGCCTTGGGGTTCTTTTGTATTGCTGTTCTTTAGATATCTTTAGTATCTAAGGCCGTTGGGACGATCAGTGCTGCTTACATATTTAAATTTTTATTGCATCTTGTCAGCAACCTGTAAATTGTGTAAAGTTTGTCTGACATGGCCTTTTGTGTTTGTATTTTCTACTGAAAAAGTTTATAAAAACTTTGAAATAGAAGTTCACTCTAAGCATATCGCAAACACTATTCTGCTTCCTCAGGAGTATCTAAAACGCTCTACACAAAAACAATTAATATATTGTACATACTGTGCATGATAAAATGACATATTTGATTCAATTTAATGTTCATACTTGGTACAGTATACAGGTGAAACTCGAATAATTAGAATATCGTGCAAAGTTCATTTATTTCACTAATGCAACTTAAAAGGTGAAACTAATATATGAGATAGACTCATTACATGCGAAGCAAGATGATTCAAGCCGTGATTTGTCATAATTGTGATGATTATGGCTTACAGCTCATGAAAACCCCAAGAACCCCAAATCCACAACCTCAAAAAAGTAGATTATTACATGCAATGAATAAAACAAGGATTGTACATAGAACAATATCGGACCTCTGAAAAGTACAAGCATGCATATGTACTCAGTACTTGGTTTGGGCCCCTTTTTGCAGCACTTACTGCAATTACTTTTGCACGATATTCTAATTATTCGAGTTTCACCTGTATGTGCCAAACAAGAGCCACTTTATCCGGTTGTCAGGGCCAACAAAAGTCCACAACACCTTACACAGCCAATAGATATCCAGTTTTATAATAATATATATTTGATTAATCCAACTACATTTATAAAGAAAGAGATGGGTTTTTGTAGATTACTTGTTATTTTACCTGATGTGGATCGCAATCACAGGCTTCATAAGGTTATTACTCAAGTTAGTGTAGAAAGGAGCAAGGGAATGTATAGATAAATGTATTTTTTAAATTTGATATATTCATACCAGATGATATAATCTCTGACGGTATATTGATTAAAGAGGGCAGATATATCATGAACACATACATAGGTATGTTAAACCGAAGTTTATACTAACATTATACTGTATACTGTAATAACATAAGGTGCGTTACTTTATCCTCAATATAGACCATCTGACCACAATAAAATAAATCCTTATTTATCAAGATTAACTACTATAAATAGAGTAAGTTTCACAAGCAATTATGGAAAACCAAATTAGTCAAATGTTGACTAACCTAACAGGGGTAATTAACTATGGTCTCCTATATCCCTACTCTCCTAACAACATAATATTGGTGATATACCCTCAGTATTTTGCCCCAATGTAGCCCCTATAATCAAACTTACTGACCTGATTGTTGGTAGTATAGCAGTGTGGTGTAGAGAGGCAGAGCCCACCTCATCTTACACTTAATTCCATGGTGGCAATAGATGATGGCAGTGAATAGTCTTAAATGGCCCATAATGGTGGAGCCAAACCCTCAACAACATTGGAATGTAACATTGCTATGACGTGGGCACACACACAGGACAAAAAGTGCCACTGCACAAGTTCTGGCATGGAGACAGCCAATAAAAAATTAGCCAATCTCTGTGCGTGAGGCAAGAACCACCTTCCTGGGACATGCCCCCTTCCCTCAGAAGATTGGATAGAAGAGGAAATCCTCCACACACCTTGCAGCAATCAAGGCCTATGTAGACAATGGTGCTTGTAGTGATGAACACGGATGGCATCGTGCAGACACAACGTAGGAAGAGGAATCACCAGCACTCAGTAGAATAATCCAACATGTCCATTTATTGGACATAGATGTCACACAATCACAAGAGCACTTGTGATTGTGTGACATCTATGTCCAATAAATGGACATGTTGGATTATTCTACTGAGTGCTGGTGATTCCTCTTCCTACCCTTCCCTCAGAAGGACATCAATAGATGTTCCATTCACAGCAATGGGGAGCTAGACACCATGGAGTGCTCCCACTCCCTGCTGATAGCAACCAAAGCATGCAGCAGGGCTTGCACATCATGTACATGACCTGACATGATGACATGTACAGGGTGAGTGTGCCCACACATTCACTGGCAGGTAGACCAGACTTCCTGGAAAGGGGAAAAAAGGTCTGGAACTCAGTATAAAAATAACAAAATAATATCAAATATACATGCTTAGGTCATATAACTATAACATATTTATGTAAAATAAGAATCATAGCTTGTTTATGTATATGATATGACAATTTTTAATCACACCAACATTGAATATGTTAATAAAATTGGTTACTCAGCATAAAAACAGACATAATTTTGTTTTATGTTATCGTTCCAACAAAGAAGTATGTAATCATCACATGTTAAACCCATTGTCATCAAAATTATTTGGGATACCTATTCTTAGCTGATAGAAATGACTAGAAACTCCTTTTCTCATCAGACCTGGGCGTACGGTGGCATTTAAGGTGTACATTCACCTTGCTTCTCTGTGTACAGTATGTTTATCACAGCAATCCCCTCTAGGGTCAACATGTATTCTATCCAAAGCTGTGAATTTTAAACAAGAGGTGTCAAATATTATGTTTTATACCAACATGTCGGCTAATAGGTGTATTTCATTCGATGTTCTAAATTAAATGTATGCGATCATATATTCTGCAATGGAATTGTTGTTTAGTTTTGCCTATGTAAAAGGCCCCACATGAACAAAACATTAAATATACCATCCCTGTGATATCACAGCTCACAGTATGTATGGATTTGAACATGGAGCCATTTGGTAATGTAATATCTCTTGTTTCAGCTATCCATGTGCATTGTGTGCAACTACCACATCTAAATGTTCCTTAATTGTTATCCCAGTTACTTGTCAAGTCATTTTTAATATGACTACGTGCAATTTTGTCATGGATGGGTAAATCATTTTAAGACAATCTCAGCATAGTCTTTAACGTGTTTTCCAATTGTGTGGTCCTCAGATAATAAATATCAATGTTTGTGCAGAGCCCTGCATATTAATTAATGTTGGTTACAGTATCTCATGATCACTCTTGTAGTGTCCTCGTGTTTTACATTTTTGCTATACTGGAGATCATACCTTTTTTGATTTTATTTTCACTTCAATAATTGTTGTGCATAGAAATAAAAAGAGAGTTTATAACAAACAAATACAATACGTCTCAGAGCGCACCTAAAAAGTCTGCATTATGCATTTATAAATTGGTTAAAATCAGTTATATAGAGCAGTGTGTTAACAACTGTAGTTTTGCAGTACTAGAGTTGCTACATGCCCCAATGCTAAATGCTTTTTTTATTATGGCCTAAGCCTGCCACTGACCATTGATGCTGGAAAGGGAGTTTATTACAGCCTGCCTGTAAAAGTTGTTAGACTTGTAGTTCTAGCTTTTTGCACTAGATGGCATGACTGTCTCTTATATCCTCCAGGTGCCATCTTGGGTAAGTCTGCGCTTATTGAGATTTAGAAGTCTCTTGAGATTAGGCAATCATCTTTGAGACAGAGGGGTTACAAAAAGCCCTGCTGTGTCATTTTGAAGCGCCTACAGTGTGGAAAGTTTCAGGTAGGGACAGAGACCTAATACAGATACAGATTTAAAAAAATGCTTTCAATTATATACATATCCAGACCAGATCAAACATGTTCTGCATCATTAAATTGAAATATTAAAACAAGAGTAGAAGCAGTTATTTTTTTGTACAGATGCATTTGGAATAAAGTTTGATTTTCTTTGGAAGAGCATCGTGTGCTGGTTCCGCAGTTATTGAAACAAGAGGGTTAGCATGAAGAAAAGGTCATTAATGGCAGCCTCCATGTTTAACTTAAGACACATTCCTTTTCAGATTGGATGTAAACTCTTACATAGGTGCAAGAAGATGATTCTATTTGGTTCACTGAAAATCACCCCAGTCTACAGCAACCAATCAAAAATCAGCTTTTACTACTGAATGATGTTTTTTTTTTTAATTTATTTAATTTGCTGCTTGCATAAAGCCTACTGTTATTTGCATTTGTTAATTAAAGAAACCAGAATAAAGTACTGAGGTGGATCAGTATACAATCTTCACTTGCGATTCACCTTTCAAAAACCCTATGAAATAAATTAATACCTATTGATGTGCTTATGACACATACATTTACTATACAGGCTAAATCTATAACTATATAGCTGGTAGCAGTACTGGTGCTACCCATCTCTGGGGTTTGTAGTTACATATCCTCATACTGGCCAGGCAGATTTTGTTACACCCCTCAATGTGCTCCATATTGTCTCCAAAATGATGTGTTGTTTATTCATCTGTATTAAATCATTTTCAACCACCAAGCTCTGACCAGGAAAAGAGATATGAAGCAAATAACCAAGAGGTCCTTCCTGCAGCTCCCTGATTGATGGACTTTATCATCACAAATTTAGATTTAGTGCGACAATAAATTCTCTTTCAGTAAGCATGGTTCACATTTGTGGCACATTGCTGTGTTTCATTATCACATAGCACCTCTGCTTATGCTGCATTAATCTCTGCACCACGCTCCCCATTTTCTCTCCCTGTCTGCTAAATCTGAAACTTCTGTTTTGCGCTTGACTGCATCTACTGCCTTCCTACTGCACCTCAGGGAATTGCCCTCTTATTACCACAATTACAATCTGTACACATTTCATTAAACTAATATCGCTTTGCACAAGCTCTCTGCACAGAACTGCACAGCTGGAGGCCCATTTCTTTTCCTCAGCTTAAACACTTTGACAGGTTAAGAAAGCTATTATGGCTGAATAACAGGTGTTGCAAAACAATGTGCATTTGATGTTTAAATGAGAGAGCTTCTTTATTGACTGGCTTTATTGCAGATAAGATTCTCCTTTTTCAAGATGACTGGATTTTTATTGTTTTTACTGCATTTTAATACATTTTGTTTTGGATTTGAATTGCTCCTGTGTGGCTCTGTGACTTTATTTGTTAGTCTCACTCTTTTTGTTTTCTTTCTACTTTTTTTTTCATTGCAAATTTTTTGGCGAACACTGTAGGGTCCATCATATTTTTAAATGGATGGTTGCCGTGCTTGTGATGTATGTTTGCATTTTATCATGATTACAGATTTATGCTTGCATGAGATTTGTGTAAGGGTTTGCATTTCCTTAAAATAAATGGTAAATGTATCAGACAACACTGTTGCTGATTACTAAACTCTAAAGACAGACCAAGGTTTTTAATAATTAATTATGTATGTGACAGGTCCCGCAACACTCCTAATATTTACATATCCATAAGGGAAAAGATAATGCGATTTGCATTAAGTAATATATAGTATATGAACCTTATAACAACTGGCAGTAATGAGTGTATGGGGTTGATTTACTAACCTTATAAACATGCCACGAACAAGTATACACCTCTGTAGTGTGTTCCCTCCCAGCATGATCTATTGGTGGAATCTAGACACCTTTGTAGTGTGTACACACCCAGCAGTTGTGTTGTGTAAAGCCCTGCATGAATTGCAAGGTGATGTTGTGTAAATTAGCTCTATGTTGTGTTGCTTGATGAATGCAGGAATGTAAATGCATGAGCTAACCATTTTTGTATAAACTGTGAAGCAGCATTATATATGCATCATGTGCATGATTTTTCCATATATGGCATTAGTGGAAATATGCTTTTAGAGACTTTTCGGTTGATAAATACGTTTTGCTGTGTAAAAATCACACGCACCTAGTGCGTGCGTGTGTTTAGGTTAGTAAATCACCCCCTATGAGTCACTACTAGGAAACATAATTAACAGGTTTGTATTTGCAATGTGTTTTGAATACAGGGTACAAAAATACAAAACAATATACATTGTGCACTGTGAAGGTGACTAACCAGCAGAGGTATTATTGCACATGCTTTAAAGCATATGGGACTCTTAACAATGAACTTCTTTTATTTGCTCCTTTTGGCCTGTTAAATATACCATTAAAATGTGCTTGTTGTATCTGCAAAACTTACTTTGCTAGAAATCTAGTGCAGTCCTGTGAGCTCTGATGTGTTCGCTCAAATAATGCTGGAGATGAGGGAAAGGATAAGAGTTCTGTAGTTCTAAGAAAATTCTTGCCCTTGTGTGACAATACTACTAGCCCCTTAGGTACATTACAATGAGTAAGTGCTGTCATCCTAGGACAGGAAGTGTGTTAGTGATATGATAGCCAAGTGAAAGAAAGGGTAAAAAAATTAAAGGACTGGTAAGCTGCAATATATTACTTTTTTTTTCTTGGGTTTAGATACAGTTTACGTTGCTTACATTAAAAACACTGTTAGAGTTATACATTGAGTGACACTCAGTCAAGGAGGAAGGGGGGGCCAAAAGCAAGAGTTTAGCTTTAAGGCACCACTGTATGTGATACATGGTGCATTTTACATTACTGGAAATTATGTTGTTCAGGACCCTTTTACACTATTGCTCTGAGGCAACCATGGTAAAGTACATTAGTACAACGTGGTGCCATTCATTCTGAATGGCAGCCCAATGTATTTTGCCAGTAGACTTGCATTGCAGCACAGTGCAATGCATGGCAATGTACTTGCATGAGTTGAGGTGTCCTGCCAAAAATGTGACATACACCTTTTTTTGGTATGCTGCAGTACAGCACACATTAAAACCTGTGTGCTCACATACCACAGCAGTGTGCATGGGCCTTAAGGAAAGAGTATACATACATGATAGATGATTAAAGAAGGAAAGCATTTTATTATTGAAAAGATCTGAGAAGTTTTATATAGAGTATTTTAAGACTAACATGCATTTTTATAAAGCAATGAATGTGAAATTTACCAAACATTCAAAAGTGGTTAATCATTCACTGTAATTAAAAATACATGCACCAGGATGATTCACCTGCTGTGAATATTTGGTAAATTTCATATTTACTGCTTTATAAATATGCCCCATAGAAAGCTTTACCATGAAAGTGTATATGCATTGCTGTATTTACTAGAAGAACATTTTTGTTAGATGTAACTGTAAGCATGCATCATTGCTTTACAATACCTAATCCTCATTTGTTTATATTGCCTAAACCAAAAACACCCAAGGTGGTGGTGTTCTTTTACTGTTTTATGTTCATATATATATAGATCACACAGTGAATAGAGTATGAAAAAAAAAGAAAAAATTACATACTTGCATACTTCTCTTTTCTTCCTTACTCAGCTTATTAAAGGCCTGTAAGATAAATGTAGCAAAAATAGTTTGGCAATATAGTTTGCAGGTAGTGTAGCAAACAATTATTAAACTTCTGCCTTTTTAAAACTGTCATGATATTGAGATTCCATGTGATATGGAAGATTGTTTTTGTAAAAATACATTCTGGATGAAAGATCCATGGGATTCTCCAAAGTCAACCTAATGGATGTGTAAATAATGATTTTCTTGCAATGACTTAGATCAATAGGAAAAGTCTCAATTAACTACAAGGTATTATGAGAGGGATGAGCTAATAGCATGGTTTGAGTTTCATAAGGAAATGAGGCCTAACTAAATGCCTTGTTGTTCAGGATGTAAAATCTAAATTGAGCCCCCTCATATCTCTGTAAATATTTAAATAAATAATGTATAATTTAATTTTGTCATTTTTATAATGACCACTTTGAGCTAAGCTAGAAGTAGCAAATAGATGTGGAAAAATGTGGGAAGAACATGAAAGTGAAATGCTGAATGTGCATAATGTTAGATAATCATCAGTTAGTGTAGGTTGGGCAGGTTAGTGGAGTATATTTTTTTACTTTTTATTACAATTTTTTATTCTGGATTGTTGCCAGTGCTATAGTAGTTTAAAACTTTTTATGCATTCCAAATAGTGTTAGTAATTTAAATAACCCTTCAGTTCATTTAGCTTGCAGTTCAGGTTTTGCTACAAACTAAGGACAAGCAAGAAATGACTTCTACTTCAGTGCATTTAAAGACTGGCAAGTTATATTCATGATTCAAGATGAAACATTCATTTTAAAACAAAATTCTGGGAACTTTTGCATTTTCACAATTGTAGAGTCAATTGCAACAATTACATTTTACAGACTTGATGTCAAAAACATCATATCAAAGTCTGTCCTATTAATTTCAGTTTATATCAACTTTGCCAAATGCCAGTTTGTAGCTGTCAGAATGTTTAACATGTTATTCAAAAGAATGTCACTAGTTGGATCACTGTTTCCTTTGTTTAAACAGAAAAATAACTTCTGCGACCAGTGTTCTCTTACTTTGAGTTGGCCTTGGAATTTACAAATCAAATTATATTAGAATACAATAACAGCAGTAATCATGATAAAACAGAGGTGTAACACCTGATCTCCTTCAGTAATAATCTTTGGAACACATGCATTGCCTAGTTTCTGCTCTGTTTTCTATCTATCTATCTATCTATCTATCTATCTATCTATCTATCTATCTGTCTATCTATTTATCTATCTATCTCTCACTGAAAGGATCATGACCTCAATCTCTGCAGTAAGGTAGTTATGAGTTATGGTAAAAAAAAATTCTAATGAAGGGATCCTACCTTAAGTTGAAGTGTCCCTAGTTAAATTTAGTGTGTGCTTTGTTTATATTTTCTGTGCTCTGTGTGTTTCTCATCCGCTCAATACATTGAATATTTCTGCCTGCCATGGTTCAGTTGTCTCCAGTAGTTAGTATGAGTACTATACTAGTGTATGAGGTATGAACATTAATCTGACACTGGGGGTTTTGATCTAGTGGTGTGGACCGAACGGTTTCTGCCTGATGAGAATAACACAGTGACAAAGTCTTTCTCTTTTGAGCCTTGCCCCAGTTGGGGGCCTTGTTTTAAAGGCCTAATGGATTTATTCTGCCTTGCTTGAAGATACATACAGAAAGAGCAGAGCGGGAAGATGGCTGCCTGTCTGAAGCATCTTGGGAGGAGTCTGAGGAGTGTCCAGGAGAGCTGGGGAGAATCTACTTCCAATGGACAGTACATGAAGCTCTTACTTCTCAAAACTTTAAGGTGCCTGTAACTTCTTGCTCAGGGTCAAGGACCTCAGATTCACTTAGAGAAAGAGGAAGACCATTTGACATTTATAAACAGATACTGTAGATACTGCTCTCAAAGACTCTTTGTAATCTTTTTGGCTGCTGCTAAATGGCTAAAGGACCAATTACTATCAGGAGACTGTTATTTAAAGGCCACCGACAATACTAGCTACTACTAGAAGATATCAGATATTTTGCAGTTTTTGCGCCATGTGCACCTAATCCTCACTCTAGAGATTATTGAGTGAAAAAACGATAGAAAAGATTAAAGTGAATGGCACTCACTTTCTTTGTTACCACACAATAAGCCAAGTACTACACCCCAAGAGGTTAAATGCTAGTCTGTCACACCATCTTGGCAGTTATCCTCAACCACCCAGAGAGGAGGAGTGCTACACTAACTGTTTCCTACAGTTTTTTTAAACTTTCATGCAGGTATTTATTATGGGAGAGGCAGGGCCGGTGCTAGGATTCTAGGCAAGGTAGGCAAGGTGCATGGGTCTGGGGAGAGGTGGCTCTGATATATTACATAGACCTTGTTGTTTGCTACCCTTCAACACTATAACAAAAGAAGGTTTATATTTACCTTTCTAATGTGTTGTGTCAACTCTTTTCTGTGCTTAGGAGCTCTAGTGTAACTGCTATCCAGAATGTTTTGGTTGCATTGGATAGCCTGTCCCCTGTTGGGCACTGTGTTTCCAACCGCCAGCCACTACATCACTTATACTGTGTAGTATAGAGGCTGGTGGGAGAATACACCCAGAAGTTTCAGATTCTAAAATTCTTCAAGAGAGCAAAGATTTAATAAACACATAAAATAAACACATAATAATGGAGTAGCAGCTGTGCTCAAAGTGTATTAAACACTTAACCGTAAACAATAAAAAAGTGCACTGGGCTATCACACGTGTAAAATATTTGCTTAATGAATAATACATGAACGTGATCAGAAAACTTTGTAGCTTAACAACAAATCAATCAAATGATAATAATCTCCCAAACAATAAATCTATAGTTCTTACCTTATAGTGCATCCATCAAATTAGTATATTAAAAGTGTCATACAATAAAAGTAAATAGAACAACATATATAAAAAATAATGTGAAAATAGTGCTTCAAGTGTCCCAATTATCTTCAAAAACAAACAAGAACTAATATCAATATCCTAAGTGAATAATCTTCCTCAAAAGATGCCATTCTTCACCATCCAAACAGTGATCCCTACTACTAGGTGATCCACATGCTTATCTTTTTTCGCACTCACCAAATCTCTATGTCCCTCTATAATGAGATGGTCATAGACAGCAAGTTGTGATAATCCTTCAATCATTAAACCACAGGCAGTCCTCTGTTCCCTGTTGTTAGCCTGGCTATTCATCCATATAAACTCCTCCAACAGATATTTCCCTCCTCGTGGGCAACTTTCCATCATCAGAAAACTCTCATGTAAAACAATAGTGCACGCTCATGGTGTAGCATTTAAAAACAGCACTTTATTAAAATGGGTAAAATTACTCACATAACACATGAGAAGTATTTGTCTCAAACATTATCCCTTGTGTTCCTCTTACTTCCGAAGCATGGTGGCGTCAGCAATGCCCGCCTTTCTAACGCATTTCATCACACTGGATTTTCTCAAAGGATTGCAGAGAAGATGCAACACCCCACCTGGAGGAAAGATAATTATAAATCCTTTTTTTACTTACTGTTTTGGTTTCATTTTTTTGTTCAGTGTTGACAGAGCCCATAACAAATTCTCAGTAATGGTTTTGTTTTGAATAAAAACTTAGTTGATTTGAACATTCAGAAATAAGTACATTTTATTTATGACTTTATTTGATATTAATAAATGAATTGATGCAGCAATATTGACAATTTGAGAAATTCCATGAAATACCCCTAATGTCGGATAAACAATTATGTAAGTGTTTTACATGCTTTTTTTAAGTGTTTGGATTTATTTGTCCTTACAGATTGCGAGCTCACTTGTCAAAGCAATTATTTTAAAACAATTGTTTCACTTGGAATACATGCTGCTGCACAAGTGATTTTCAATTGTCAGTGACACATTCAATTAAAACAAGACAAGATGGGAGCTTTAATACCCATTGTGCCTTGTCTAACCATATCAATCAAAAGAGAACAACTCACAAGACCTGTCTTGCAAACTATTATCTGGCTTAATAACTTGAACATGTTGCATGAGCACAGGGTTCTTAGTGTCTTCATTTCCTAAGCAATGTTTTGCCAAATGCATATATCTTCTCAGCAGTGCTTAAATACATTATGCCAACAAGGCTTATGGTATAAGGACACAGAGGCAGCTAAGAACATATTGACAGCTGGGTAGAGCTTTGGGTCGCAGGCTGAGCTGGAATAATAGCAGTTGGAAGAACAGTGAGGTATGATCAGTATTATGGGTCTGCAGATGTAATTTTCCACCTTGGTGGTTATGCAGTATGACAGCAACATTACATTGTTGCACAGCCAAAACACCTGAAATGAGGTAATCAGGACCAAGTTATTTTTGAAAAATGGCCAAAGGTTTAAACAAAGGAAATCCTGGAAAATATGCTGTGCAACATACTTTTGTAAATACATTTTCATTATTATTTCATAATAATGATAATTATATCAGAGTGCTGTAAAAAATATAGCATAACAAGAGTTTATTAGTGCGGTTCTTAAAGGTATCTGAAGGCTTGAATGTCATGGATTTATAAGGGAGAGCAATAAGTCTTGCTCTGCAGCAGTGGATTACCGTCATCCACTCTTTGAAGATGAGCTGCAGAGTCATGTGATGGTGGTAAGTAAAAAAGGGTATTACAAGTTTTTTCTTTAAATTGTGATTTGGCGGGAGTGTGGTGGATTGGAGGCATTCAACGGGAATCGATTTTTCTCAGTGATGGGAAGTCCATACCAATACATTTAATTATCCAATCATATACTAAGGCAATTATGATTTGTTTATTCATCTGCACATAATTAGGAGTTTAGAATGCACGGTAGATGTGTACCATTTATGTTAACAAAAACATGTACTCCTTTACAAAAGCTCAACATGTTTTTAGTTTGATAGTGCTATAGAACATATATAATATACAAATGCAGTAGAAGTTATGAACAAAAAATATAGACTGGAAAAACAGTAGCCGATACTCCTTACTTTATGGTTTTCTGTGAGAAATATAAGTGTAGTGTATAAGAAATCATATCCAAGCAGTTCATTTAAATGTAATTTACAACACTGGAGTGATTTTAGAATCTGCAAGTTGTTCAAGGCATTTTCATAGCAATATGAAATGAGGGATATGAAGGCTTCTTTGCTGAAATTAGAGTTAGATACATGTTTAACTTGATAAAAAAACAGCACGTTGGATAACGCAATTACAATGTATTTTGCAAGGTGAGGAATCAACTGTCCTGTGTGCTCTTTACCGAATTCTAATGACAGTCTTGACTCTTTTAAGATGAATGCAAGAAAACAATTTCTAACTTCCATCACACGGGTATACATGTAATTTATTGTACATCGAATTAATGATTGTTGCTGTTTTCTCGAGCAATATTAAAATGTATAAATATTTTCAGGAGAATTTTGAGGACTGCTTTATTCTCTTTATTGTATTAGTGAATGGAACTACTCATCTGATACATTACAATTGGTTTACTAAAGGCAAATTGGATGTTCACTCTGCAAGGGAATTTTCACTTTGCAAAGGAATTTTCCCTCAGCTTAGTGAATTGGGTGAAGCTCTGCTGACTTCCATCATTCAATCGTGTGCAGACAAAGAAAATCCTATTTGCCTTTAACTATAACCTCATAGTTTCTCAGCTTGGAAAATCTGTCACACAAGGGGGAAGGACTTCCTTCTTCTGTAAAATAAAAAGGAAAAAGGGAGGAAGGTAAGGACATAACATTTATTAAACTGACTATAATACTGGTTCTTTTCAAGAACTTGCTAAAAACCCTAATTCATTCAAGACATGACTATGGCAAACGGTATCCTCTATTTCAATAGCCAATAGCAAACTAGCTATTGCATCTGCCCACTGCTGCTGTCAATCAGCAGAAGGGACCTGCAGTTCTCCATCAGGTCCCCAATAGTGATTGACAGCAGCAGAGGGCGGGTGCAATAGCTAGTTTGCTATTGGCTATTGCAAATTAAAAAAGCCAATAGGAATCTAGCAATGCATTCCTATGGCGAAATTTTTTTTCTTCTTTTTTTTGACGGCAGCAGAACCGCCGGCCAATAGAAAACAGTTAGGCGGAGCTAGCTGTCACTGCTAGCTCCACACAATCATTTTCTATTAGTTTTTTCTACTTTTTTAACCATTTTTCTGTTCTGCTCGGTCCCACAGAGGGACTATTTACTCACTGCTGTTCGGCATCTACAAGAATAGACCGAACAGCAACGAGTAGCCTGCTGGAGGTTCGGCTTAGCCGATCCATATGTTGGATCGGCTAAGTTAAACTCCTTCTGCACTTCGGGTCGGCCGAACATGCTGAGCATGTTCGGCTGACCTGAAGCCACACGAAGCCACCCGATGTAGGGCTGATTTCAGCCGATATACGGCTGAAATCAGCCGTACAAACCTGAACCGTTCGGCTCACTTCAGGTCGGTAGTTCACTCGGCTGCCTACGGAAGCTTAGTGAATAGACCCCTTTATCTTTAAAAAGCTTAGAAACTCCAGTCCAATGAATTTGCCTAGGTTAATATGAGGTCATCTGTGGGCAGTTCTATTTATGTCAAACACATGTGAACACAGCCAAGAACTGCAATTGCAATAGGATTTACATGCCTGTGTCATCTCAGTTTAAATGCTCCTGATAATGGCTGATAAAAGATGCTGCCATTCTTATGCTTTTCTGGATAAGTACTATAATCCCTTCAAATAATAACTGTATGTGTTGTACCTACAAATTACTTAACATGAATGTACTTAACATAAAATAATACATCTAATGCTAATATTTAATATTAGAAAACATACATTAATAAAAATGTCAGCAATGCAACCGCTACAACTAACATTTTATGGTGAAAACATAATGTGTTTTGTTTTTCACATATGTTGGAGGCTCTTTGTTCTTATTGGGTACTGTTGGTAAGCATACAATAGGTTACTAGACCAAAGATATGTTTTCCTCCACAGGGTTTCTCCCAGTGATGTGCCCATTACTGTTGTCTGTATCTTTTTCAACTGGCCTTCATAGATCCAAGCCATCAACTTTAGAATACAACTTTTATTGATCACGTCCTAATTGTTTTTAAAGAAGGAAGCATTTGTATAATATTTTCTATAGAGTCCTTATGGGACAGTATAACCATACAGGTTTTGGTGAGAAGGGACTAAAGCAATCAAAAAGTCCTTAGTCTAATAAGAAGGTAGCACAGTGAAGCCTTCCTGAAACAGAAAGTATATACATGTCTCATTTCATGGTTAAACTGTCTCACTGGTTCCCAAGTTCTACTCTATAGAATATGTGGTTTCCATAAACTGCACTGATTATGGCCAAATTGCCTGAAACAGCTGTATGCAGTTTGGAATAAATTACTTTATAATACTAGACTATATTTGTACTATATGCCAGTGATAATGGATGTGCATCTGGCCAAAGGGGCATAAAGCAATAAATTGCATGGCTCCGCCCCCTGTCCTGAAATTAGGAATACTCTTTTTTGGGATATGTGATGGAATGAAACATGTGAATGGTATCTGTTTTAAGAAGGCTCTATTGTGTTGAATTACTCTCTGTCATTAATCGTATATGACTGTGTGTTATACAAAGGGTCCATTTATGCCTTTGTTGTTTCCTAAAGAAGGTACTGTCTCCTACTTTAGAACCAGTCAATAATGGCACTGTCTTTCTGGGTGGCAGGTAAGGAAGAAATGTGTAGAAAATACTTTGGCGTGGCTTGTGTTATTATTTGACCTGCAATACCATTTCTCTACATACTGGTCTATAAATCGAAATAAGATTTTTTTCTCACAACACCTTCCATTTTTATCATGAGAATCATGGAAATCCGATTTACATTTATATTCCAGTATTTTCATTGCTGTAAATGTGGTCCTCTGTTATTGGGTGGACAAAAAAAAAAGCAGTGCTGATTTGAGAGTGAAGCTTTTTCGGAGTGTGGTATGACCAGTGCCACAATTGTGCTTGCTTGATAAAAAACACATATATTGAGAAAGACAGCTGTAATATTGTTGGTAAGCATTACCAAAAAATAAACACTGCTCCATGTTACCTTGCATGCAAGCTGGGAGGGTTTCTCAGAGGCCAACAGAAGTAAACTCTGATATAAAGAGTGTAAATCAGACCCTGTATATTGTGATAAACAAATTGATTTTTAAAGGTGTGAAAATACCCACATCAAAATATCTGATCCTCTAGGTTGGGGGTTAGGCATTGGTCTCTCATACAAATTTCAAGTATATCTGCATTCGATCAGCTGCTTTTAACGCATACTGTTAGACAGTGCAATATGTTTTGTTGCAGGCTGGCTGGTAAGTGTGCTGGGAAACGTTTGTGTTTTGTATTTTTGTAAGCCCTTCCATTCGCACCTTGCTACAAAGGCTAGTTATAAATTGTGTGGGTGCCATGTATCTTTAGCTCTCATAAAAATTGATACCTCTCTCATAATTTTTTTCCAGGACAACATCAAACATCAAACTTGACACCACATTATCCCATCTGAATCCTTGGCTGACATTAAAGAAAACCTTTTACTGAGAATATGAAGGTTGCCATTGCTGAATTTCTCCTGAAAATGCTTGTTGCCTGTCTGTCTCTGGTTTTAATACTTTCTAAGTTACTAACCCAGAAAATGCATGTAGAATTAAAGTCAGTTCTCTTTACCTCAGGCACTACTTATGCATGACTATCAAATACCAGTCCCCTGAAGAAGCTAAAGTTGTGAAATGCGTTGGGACTATTGGGATAATTATTTTAGTTATGGAATTGGTTTATGTAATTTTGTACACTAGGGACCATAAGTGCAATCATGTCAGTGATGTCAATTGGATCATGTAATTTTGAATACAATGTTTGTTATCATGTATATATATATATATA
>NW_017307345.1:560964-572118 GCF_000935625.1 Nanorana parkeri
AAGCATCTTGACCTGAGACTGTATGTACTGGGCACATGTCAACTTATATTCATTGGACCCAGTGTTTATTTAATGATGAGATCTAGTTTTATTTATTTAATGTATAATACATTCTGATTGAACTTTTACATATGCATTGGGTGTATTTATCTCTCTACAAACCCCTTTTTTTCCTATTTTTTCCTACATATTGTACCTTGGGGGGAGAGATAGCACAGGGGGCCAATGTGGAGGCAGTCCACAAATTTTGTTTTAGAATAAAAAGTCAGACTGAAGTCAAAGCAAATGATCTACATACTTATTCCTCATTTCCAGGCTGTGGCCATGGCCTTTACCTTTTATTGTTGTTTGTAACTTTATGTTTTTCTTTTTTTTAATTTATATTGCTGTTCCAGTAATCACTAACTGCACTTACCACTTCTCCAGGTTCCAAGGTTTTTTTGTTCCCTCAGTTGCAGAACTAAGAAAGCCTGAGCCTTTCTCTTTCATTGGCACACTCTAGTGATATAAGAAGTGCAGAGCCAGTATTTAACCAGTAATTTCTGTAGCTCTAAATAATGTACATCTGAATAAAGACTGAAGTTGTGCTGGTTGTGTACACTATGTATTACTAATGTGCCATTTGTTCTGTCATTGTGGCACCCACTATGTTTATTAAGGTTAATTTAGGTTAAACTGTGCAACTTGGATTCATCAACATTAGGAAGCACTTCACATTTTTTGCATCAGAGAAGGATTGTCAAATTCAGGCATAAGACCGTATTTCAGTAGTTGGATTGCTTTTTCTTCACTTCTTCCCTTGTCATGGGGCACCTTGCTTTGTGAGTTACTTCAAAGGCATTGCAAGAGTGGAAAAAAAAATGAACAGTTCATTATTGGGGGCATTGGCCTTAGAAATAGCTGCTACATTTCTGAAATCAGCAGAGTCTCCTTCTCTTGAAAAAATAAAGCTGAGTGTTGTTGAATTCTCTTTGAAATCATGCAGTGAGCTTGTGCTCATGCTTTTCCTGGGCTAGTCTATATACTACAAATAGATGATCAGCCAAAGACTGATGCATTGCATCTTAAAAAACATTGGGAGCAGATCACTCTAGCATATCCACAGTCTAGTGTGTGTATGTGTGTGTGTGTGTGTGTATGTGTGTGTGTGTAAACAGTTGTTATATGTCTGCTCTCTGAAGGAAAGTCAAGTTCATTATAATTTCATTTCACATTTTTCTAAACTATATCTGATTGAGACTAATGTTACATGACAATAACTAATAACTGCAATGTTGGCTTGCTGCAAGTCAAAGCAGACACACATATTATCAGGATCTTTGTGTTTTGTAGCATAAATTATTAGGGATGGGGCTAGTCACATTTACAAAAGTATTCTGCTCTTCCAGGTTTTCCACGTCTTTGGAAATGTGTTACCCTAAAGGATGAAACTCTTCTGTGTGATTGCATGACTGACTTCAAAGCTGGATCAATATGTATTTTCATTTGAAAGTGTTTTAATTTTCCAGTGCCTGCAGGCAGATAAGATTACTGCAGCACAAACTGGTCAACTACAATGTTTGAAGCAGCTGAGTTTACTGAGTCCCAAGAAAGATGAAAGTTAAAGTGCAGAGAGGAGTTAGGATTACCCTTAGCAACATTCAACCATGCCTTTGTCTCTTATGTCCCACATTTGCATTTTTTCAATAATTTTCTAAATATAGTAAAATATATTTTTGCTCTGTAGGAAACATTTGAATAGTGTTCAGTAATAAACAAACTGTGGATTATCATGTGAAAAGATGATTCCCTAATCAGATTTACAATGGAACTCAATATAGCAATGGTCTATGGTTCTGTAAGCTAATAGTGGAATGCGTGGTTGTTTCAGTTTGCATTACATATTTGTCACAAACACATGTTAATTGTCATTATTTGAAGAATCATGTGCTTTAAATATGGGATAACTAATACTAATACTAACACACTTTTATATGTGGACAATAGGCCTACATGTAAGCTGTTTTTACAACTTGTACACTGTGTTTACACACTGACCTTATCAATTCTTTTTATAACAGACTGACCAGTAGGTGAACAGATTTCCAACCTTTTGGAAATTACCAACCAGATTACCAACTGTCAAAACATTCTAGATGTCATTGAGTAAATTATTTATGTTAGCTCATAGTGTCCTAATGCAAATCTCATTAGATTTTTGGAGGTTCACATCATCGGGGCTTCTACTGGCTCATCTGTGTTTATGAACTCACAGTGTCTGGCCAGTATGCATAATCTTTCAGAGATTTTTCAGCTGATAAAGTCATTTTCAGATCTCTAAATTCAGTGTAATCACTTCAGAAAGGCAGAAATACCATACAAGAAAAATAACAATTTTAATTACATTAAAGCATGCACATGCAGCACATGTTAAATGTGGTATTAATGATGCAAATGTAAATAAAGAAGGCCTTAATCATCTTGCTTACTTAGTAAATCTAAGTACATCTCTACCGCCCAGGTTAGGTGACACTTCTTTTTTTTAATTTTCATCTAAACCCTTTACAACATTATTTGTGACAGAAAAGCAGGATTATTTAAAAAATGGTGTGAAGCCCAATATAAATTTGGCTGTTTAATTAGAATAGTGAACTACATAAACTAAGGATAAAGATCACAGCTAAAACTCATGTTTAACATGTTTCTTTTCCTAAATATGGGCTATACAGTACCTGTACTGGAGGTTACAAATTACCTCTCTGAAACTGAATCTTCCCCCTTAAAGTGACACTAAACTCATGAGTTAAATCTTAAAAATGTATTCAAGTACCATAACTATTAACAACACTGTATCTTATTTGTGAATCACTCATCTGTAGATCTTTGAATCATCTATGAATTCATGCTGACACTGTCCTTCCTTCTGGAGGGTGGCTACTTTTGTTTCCCATGGTCCTAGTGTGTATTGTAAAGTTGCCATTGCTCCAAGATCACTTTGTGATGGACTACAATCTTGATAAAAATTAGTAAACTAAACGTGAGATTGTAGCCCATCATGGAAGCGAGCTTGGAGCGGTGACTACTTTACAACACACACAGGGACTGGGGGAACAAAAGTAGCCACCCTCCAGAAGGAAAGACAGTGTCAGCACAAATTGAGAGATGATTACTTGAATGCATTTTCAAGATTTACCTCTTGAGTTTACTGTCACTTTAAGGCTTATTGTGGACGTGTGAGCGTTCACTGCTCCATGGACTGTCTTTGTGTTGGGTAGTGGGTATTCTCCAAAGCAGGATGCTGTTTGCTACAGAGCAAAACTGTATGACCAATCATTTTTCCAAACACTGCGTCTAGACACAAGTTATTACCTATTTTCTTAATATATGTACTGCTGAGCTTTGTGTTTTACCTGCGGATATCATTTAATGCTGGTAATTGGTAACCAGAAAAAACAACAGATTATGCACTGACTTTGCTTGTAATAATTTTATTTAAGACAGTTTAATTTGAAAAAAAGTTCACAATTTAAGACTACATTTTGCTTCATAGTTCTGTTTTAAGGTCTTTCAATATCTCGTGAAATTCATTTCCTAAGGATATATTTTTGTTTTCATTTGTTTAGTTGCAAGATAAAAGCCAGCAGTTGGTATTGTAATGAAGACTATCCCATACCAAGCTCACATTTCTTCAGGCAGTATTTTTGTAGGACCATGCTGTGACGGCAATCTGTCCCATCTGTTTTTTTATTCCAGAGCCTGAAGTCATTTTCAAGTAGGGTCTGCAACCCTACACCTTGAATTGGACCCATGAAGAGCACTTTCACATTATGCTGACTTGCATGACCTCTAGTCATATTATAGACAATTTGTTATTAAGTCACTAAAATCTCCAGAGAGTGTATTTAATGCACCAGGAAATATCATTTATTAATAAGCTTAGAACATGAAAGAGCTACAATGGAAAAACACATTCTAAAGACTGTAATAATTGTAATGTAAAGCTCCTATTTAGTTATAAATCAAAGTGTCATTTACAATATTTTTAAAAAGAAGCATGAAAATGTAGTATTGTATTTTATATATATATATATATATATATATATATATATATATATATATATAGTATATATATAGAGATATCTATCTATCTATCTATCTATCTATCTATCTATCTATCTATCTATCTATCTATCTGTCTATCACAGTTGCCAGAACTGCAGGCAAATATAAAAACACCTTTAGTCGAATTATGTATTCATTAAATACTCAGAATGTAATTTTAAAGTGGTCACTTGCATTAGGGATTATAGGGGTAATACTTTAATACTATAAGTCTTTTACTGTAAGGAAGATATAATGTAGAAAGTGAAGAAGGTTCCAGCAACCAAGTAGAGTTCATATTTTGCTGACTTGACTATTATAAATAGAAACCTGATGGATTGGCATTGGTTATTGCACTTTACACATCATATTTGCAGGTTATATTGCTTTATTAAAACATTATCTTAAGTTTTGAGAACATCCATTCTCCACCTTCTACACTTTTGCACACAGTAGGTACATATGGGGTACCTAGCGGGTTAAAGCATATGCTGATGAAGTGATGAAGAGAAGATATCATATTGCTTAAAGAGGAACTTTACACATATCTTTGAAATGACAAAAAATTACACCCTTTATAAATGTTTAGTAATGTCAATCTACAAACAGATACTTCAAAATAATTGCAGGCTTTTTATTCTCTGCATACTCTATTTTATTTTCCTCCCCATTCGTCTCACAGTGGCCATTTTTAATAAGGACAGGTTACTAGATCTCCCTTTACTTCCTGGAACTCTGGCACATGTAACTCGGACATTTGACCATGCACATCATCTCTGGGGAGAAAAATGCCTTTCCCTGAGATCTCATAAGATTACATATGAGATTTCCCAGCAATGCACTGCTGATGTTTCCAGAATGCAATGCATGGGCACATTACATCACTAATGCCAAAGAGGATCATAAAGTGGAAAAACTTTAATTTAAAGTAAAAGATAAACATGTTGTTTAACTACTGAATGTAAGATGATTTCATATCAGCATGTTGAGCTGAATACTGATGTGATTCTTAGGGGGTCCATTTTAACATAATTCATACACTTAATTAGGCATTATTGAAAAACGCACACTTTTTTTCCTAACATAAAACAAAAGTAGGAGATGGTAGGCTTAAACAGTGTTCCCTTTGATCCGTATGCAAATTATCCTCTATAAAGAGTGAAGGTACAACTGGGTAATGCCATCATACTTGGCAGACCTGTAAGTGTGTTCCGCAGCTAAAGTGTGTTTAATTGTAATTTTTTATTAGAGAAAACTGCTCCATCAAAATGAGTTGTAACATTAAAATAATTTTATAACTCTTTTTGCAGATTATTATCTTTTTTTGATGGTTTGTTTTTACCATATCCTCTCTCTGACTAATTCCTTAATGGCAGGATCAGCCTTCATTATAGCCACCTAGCTATAATAAGAAAAGATGTAGCCTCACTATTCTTGTGGATTAGGCTTAGAGAGTATATTTACCAAAAATGAAACTGATACATACATTTTTTTGTAAGCAGGAAATTGTATTTGTAAGGACATTCTGTAACCAGTAATCCACAGAACATCTATAGATTGCCTTATTGCAAGTAAGTGAAATTCAGCTCACTTTCCAGTTCAGCTATGCTGTCCTAGATTATTCACTTCTCCTGCCTCCTCCAAACTCTTCACCCTTTTATGAATAACCCTGTAAATGTTTACACAAAACATTCTGCAAATTAAAATAGGAAGGTCAATTTTATTGCAAAGTCAATATCAAGCCACAGCTGTTTTTTCTAGTTTTGGTTAAAGCAGGGAAGAATAGGAAATACTGTCATATTTATACTGCAATCTAGGACAGGAAAAAATATTTGTTTCCCCTTCATCTTCTGCTGTCAATAGTTTAACCAGACAGGAAGTGAGGAAAAATCTGCAACAGAGAAATAGAAATAGGAGAGTTCTCACTTCCTGTTTGGCAAAACATTGTCAGCAGGACAGAAAGTGAGGGCAAATCTCTAAAATGGAGCCTTGAATACCAGTAAAAACTTGACAAGGGTTCCACTCTATCCAAAAATACTAAAACAATAGCTGTATATGCAAATTAAGTTTAAAAATTAAAAATGTTTCATTTTTTTAAAGATAAGTTTTCATTTGAAACAAACACAAAGACTTTACTGAGCCAAAATACCCAATGATGTTTCAGCCAGTTTTATCAGCAGAAGTTTTATGTTTCTGTTGAGCATTAACAATGCCATAGTAGTTACTTTACTAGTTCAAAGTCCAAATATGGATGCATCAAACAATGCATCCTCAGGAAATGTACTATCTTTGTCTGTAGAGGGTTCTACGTTTACTGATGTATTGTTTAAAAAACATTGAGGGGAATTTATCAAAACTAGAGCAGATAAAATCTGGAGCAGCTGTGCATCAGCACCCCCCTTTCATTTTCAAAGCTTAACTGAACAAACTGAAGAGAGAAGCTGATTTGTTGCCATTGGCAACTGCTCCAGTTTTGATAATTACCCCCCATTATGCAGTTGAACACTGGTTAGTACTGTAATTTGTATTTGAGACATTTCCCTGAGCTTTACTCCCGCAATACATTTCTTTCTGGGCATGGGGAAGTATATTGATTCTATATAAAATAATAAGAAATGAGCTTCAATATATCTATGAAATAAATAATATTGTCTTGAATGTTTTCCTGGTTGCCCCTAGTAACCAGCTCTGTTGGTAGAAATGTTGATTAAAGCTGAACTTCACCCTTGCCTTTCGTTTTCACAGTTTCCCAGTCCAGTTGTTCCTGTGTTGAAATTGCTTACGTAAGGAGAATTTCCAGGCTTGAAAACATCCAGCATCATTTAGCACTTTGCTTTCCAGCCTTAATGTCCCTGGCGTACCCCTTCAATTAACCGGATATATATGTTTTTTAAATCATGGAGGCTCAGCATCATATGTTATGCTCATGTTATTGAACATTTGTTACATGCCTCATATAAGCCAATGTTTTGGGGCCATATGCAGGGCACCTCTTTCAGAGTAACATAGTGACTATGTCGACCTGAGGAAGGGACCTTGCATGGTCCAGAAACGTTGGCTTATTTGATGCATGTGACATATGTTCAATAAAGTGAATGAGGAAATAAGTTTGCAAGTGCTGGTGATTTTGCATCTAACATTTGGCCCCTCCCATCCATAATAATCTGTCTGCATTGCATAGAAAAGCGCAAAGAACTAGTCATGATATCAATTGGTATGACATAAGGTGTGTAGCGAAAGAATAGGGGTTTATTCACTAAGCTGCCGTATATCGGCTGCAATTAACCGTACAATGGGTGGCTTCAGCTGGCTATGGGTCTGTTTGGCCGACCCAAAGTGCAGAAGGAGTTCGACTCAGCCGATCCAACATCCGAGCGGCATTCGGCTCCGCTATTTTGCTTAGTACCTCTGTGGTACTGAGCAGAATAGAAAAACAGTTAAAGAAGTAAAAAAAAATAAAATGGAAAACGATGGGGCGGAGCTAGCAGTGACAGCTAGCTCCGCCCATCTGTTTTCTATTGGCCGGACGGTTCTCCTGCCGTCAGAATAAAAATAAAAATCACCATAGGAATGCATAGCTAGATTCCTATTGGCTATTTCACTTTGCAATAGCCAATAGCAAGCTAGCTATTGCACCCGCCCTCTGCTGCTGTCATTCGCTAGAGGGGACCTGATGGAGAACTTCAGGTCCCCTCTGCTGATTGACAGCAGCAGTGGGCGGGTGCAATAGCTAGTTTGTTATTGGCTATTCCAAATTGAAATAGCCGATAGGAAAGTAGCAATGCATTCCTATGGTGTTTTTTTGTTGTTATTCTGACGGCGGCCAACAGCTCCGATGTCAGATTTAAAAAAAGACAACAGAGCAGTGAAAGGTTTACTCTGCTCGATCGAGCAAAGTAAAACTTTCCTGGAGAAAGTGTTTCTCACCCGGGCGGCCGGGAGCCGCTATCTAATAGTGGGAGACACACGGAGCGTCCGGGAGAGTTGGGCTATCTGGAGATCAGCGTCCCTGGTTACCTGGGGGGCAGAGATGGCAAAATATATACAGATTAAATATCAGCTTTAAGAATTTAAACAAATCATATTTAGTGATTGCAGTAACACAGGTATACAATAGACTAAATAACTCCCCCATTTTTACATTTAGTGGGGATAAAGTCTTGAAATATAATTTGTTTCAGTTGATAAAGGTGTTATACATTATTATGGGTTCTTAGAACAGTAACAAAGCAGCAGATATTTAAATAGAGATTTGCCTCTAATTTACATTCAGATTCATATTAGCCACATGAAATTGGCACTGAGTCAATGTTAGAGAAAAGTTTGAATCATTTTGTCAGCAGAAAAATAGGAAAGAAATAGACTAGAAAATTGACTCAGGGCTTGTTTTTAGAGGTAGGAATAAAGTAAAATGGCACGAATTGCGACACTGAAGTTATTGATTATCCTCTGTGGACCTTTGCATGTTTTACATTAAGCAAATGCTTAGGGCAAATCATTTTCTATTACCATGAGGTACACTAAGGTGTAAAAAGGAATGCAATCTGCCACCTGTCCAGAAGTATAATCTGCACATATATAGCATGACAATAATTAAACTGACAGATTGCTTTCATTCACTCCCTGGTGTGTGTTTTGATATATAAAAACATAATTACCAAGACAAATGTTTTTCAAATAATTGCCTGTGTTTCCTTAGGATGTGTCAATCATCAACATTACTTAGTTGTTCTCTATTGTAGTTATTTAGAATGTAAATGAAATATGTATTTAAATGAATCGTGCATACATTTAACAAGTCTGGTACAAATGGTAACTCTTTCATTTCCAAATTGATCAATCTTTATGCATACATTTAAGACCCTAGACCAGTTTTTATTAAGTGATTCAGAATGGGTTTTTTTCTGTTCTTGGTTTGCACAGTTCATGAAAGTACTTGCAATATTAAACTTGATACTGTTAACTAGAATTTCAGTGAAATCCTGATTTGGTAATTTGTATTTATTATGTTTCTGGTGGGCTTTTCTTGTACATTTCCAATCAACACTAAAACTAAAACCTTGAGATGCACACAGAGAGTGCAACCTAACTGATATCAGTTTCCATCCAAGTAACGCTATAGTACACCAGCCCATTGTACTCCTTTCTGTCGGTACTCTAGTCATCTACGAATCCAATTTTATGATTAGTGTACAAATTGGGGAGGAATTTCCAAATACACTCTCTGCGGGCTTTTTCTGTCTGTCAAATATTGAAAGCTGGATGCAAAATAATGTATTAGCACTGAGAAGTTTCTCATAGCAAGGAATTTTATTTAGACCTGTCTTGAAGCTTGACTGATACTGCAGATGTTGGAGAGGAATTAGGGGTGCATATCCTTTGCCTCTGTTACTTTGCAGCAAGTTTTTTTCTTGGCCTGGTATAAAATAAAATTAGGGAAAATCCTTCTTAAACAGCTGTCACCAGACCAGATGTCCCTAATACAACATTTGATAATGGGGAAAGAGCGTATTATCCACATACACTATGTTGCCAAAAGTATTGGGACACTCTCCAAATCATCTGATTCAGGTGTTTTGTGAATTTTCTTTGCTACTAAATATTCCCCAATCAATTGTTAGTGGTATTATAACAAAGTGGAAGCAACTGGGAATGGCCGCAACTCAGCCACAAAGTGGTAGGCCACGTAAAATGACAGAGTGGGGTCAGCGCATGCTGAAGCGCACAGTGTGCAGAAGTCGCCAACTGTCTGCAGAATCAATAGTTACAGACCTCCAAACTTCATGTGACCTTCAGATTGGCACAACAACAGTGCATAGAGAGCTTCATGGAATGGGTTTCCATGGCCGAGCAGCTGCATCCAAGCCTTACATCACAAAGTGCAATGCAAAGCATCAGATGCAGTGGTGTAAAGCACACCGCCACTGGGCTCTAGAGAAGTGGAGACGTGTACCCTGGAGTGAAGAATCATGCTTCTCTGTCTGGCAATCCAATGGAGGTGTCTGGGTTTGGTGGTTGCCAGGAGAACGGTACTTGCCTGACTGCAATGTGCCAAGTGTAAAGTTTGGTGGAGGGGGGATTATGGCGTGGGGTTGTTCTTCAGGTGTTGGGCTTGGCCCCTTAGTTCCAGTGTAGAGAACTCTTAAGGCATTAGCATACAAAGACATTTTGAACAATTTCATGCTCCCAACTTTGTGGGAACAGTTTGGGGATGGCCCCTTCTTGTTCCAACATGACTATGCACCAGTGCACAAAGCAAGGTCCAGAAAAGACATGGATGAGCGAGTTTGGGATGGAGAAACTTGACTGGCCTGTACAGAGTCCTGACCTTAACCCAATAGAATGCCTTTGGGATCAATTAGGGCGGAGACTGTGAGCCAGGCCTTCTCCTCCAACATCAGTACCTCATCTCACAAATGCGCTTCTGGAAGAATGGTCAAACATTACCATAGACTCACTCCTAAACCTTGCGAACGCCTTCCCAGAGGAGTTAAAGCTGTTAAAGCTGCAAAGGGTGGGCCAACTCAATATTGAACCCTACGGACTAAGACTGGGATGCCAATAAAGTTCATGTGCGTGTAAAGGCAGGTGTCCCAATACTTTTGGCAATATAGTGTAATACAAAGTCACTTGGACATGTTCCATATGACTAGAACCCATGGATAATCTCGGGTTTGTATTTGAACTACATTAGATCATCATTCGGTTTGTAATACATTGATCATCCATCTTTCCTACCAGTGTTAGACAACAAACTTGCATGCCTCACCCTGTGACCCTATATAAAGACGTAAAGTGTTTTGAGCTACCTCCAACTGGACAGCTATGTTGTTGCACGCTCCACTTTACAGGCAACTTTGTTGCTTATATAAAATGAGTTGTCAGGTATGCAATACAATCAGTGGCGTAACCAGAGTTCTGGGCGCCCGGGGCAGAAATTTTTTTTCGCCCCCCCCATTATATAAACAACCACTGGAACTGTAGCCTGCACCTCCTCTCCGACACACACATGTTTTTGTTTTTATTTGAATTTTTCAAATTTTAATATTTTATTTTTTTAGAAACTTTTGCATT
>NW_017307345.1:572157-577793 GCF_000935625.1 Nanorana parkeri
ACGGCAGGAAAATGTCACTTTCGGCATTTAGTCGAAAGTGCCATTTTCGGCCGGCGCCCCCCCCTTCACTTTTTCCCCTGGGCCCGCGCCCCTGCTGCACCCCCGGTTGTTACACCACTGAATACAATTTAACCTTTGCATTAGGCGAACAACTGCTCTACATAATGCTTTGAAAGAACTGCCAATACTGTAATGAAAAATAAAGACAACAAGAGCACACCAAACTAGCACAACGAGTTACTTTGATGAGTTTAAAATCCAATAGTCATAAAATGTACACACAATGATTAGTAATGAACATCTGTCACCAGTGGCTGCCCTAACACTGAAAAGCATTCAGGGACACCTGGATCAGCATGGGGAAGCGGGACTCACTGTCAAGATTACGTTTTTGGTTTACATACATAGAGGTCTAATAGCTGTATTAGATGATCTGTGGGCAGCTAGTGGCTGCATTAAGGGGTTTTTGGAAAGTTTATAGTTGCATAAGGGGGTTTGAAGCATGTGTGGCTACATAATAGAATCTATGGGGGATTGCTGGATTTATACGAGGACCAAAATGAATACTCGTGGGATTACATATAGTTGCTTAACCACTTACTAACATCATAACAGGCATGTAGCATAGATCGTCAGGGAAATGACAAGTCTGCCAAATGAGTATAGTATCTACACCATGAAAAAAATGCAAGCTCTGTCAATATTGAGCAATGCCATTAAAGCACACCTATGTTTTAGGCATGCCCACACCTTGACATTTTTCTTTCCCATTGTGCCAGGGGTGTTTCCTTGTAACTGCCAGGAATTGGGAGAGCTTCAGTGGTCAGCACCTGTCTCTTCCTAATAACTAAATGTAAATTGATCCGACCAGAATAAACTCAGCTTTCCCTTCCTCATGAGCCTGTCTATGAATGCAGGTAGCCATGATGGCCCTTAGATGTGCTGTACTGATTTTCTTTTTTGCTACTCTGCCAGTAAGGTACAATAATTAATTCTACCTCCTCTATAGTAGTGGATTAAATGATATTGGTAATGAGTTATTATTTTTAGCTATCTGTTACTTTGGAAACAACATGAACGTTTGTTTAATCTTTATTTTATGCCTTTACTAAGGGATGGTAAGTCCTAATTATTGATTACAGATTCATATCTGCTTACAGATGTTCTGAGGGTTTCTGATGCACTCTGGTGAATGCACATTAAGGTAGCAGGTAGGGTTGCACAGATACCAAGTACAGTACTCGGTACAAGTACGAGTACATGTACCGATACTTTTGAGCTCCAAGATCACACTAGTGAAAAATTAAAAAATTAGGAGGCAGCTGTCATTTGTAAGGAGCACACGGAGCTCCTGGGATTTGTACATCTCTGTTTTAATCTACAATTTTGTTTTTTATAAATATAAATAAAGGGATGCACAGATACCACTTTTGCGAGTAAGTGTACTGGTACTTGCCGAGTACTTACAAGTACGAGTACTAATACATTTTTGTTTATTGTCATGTGACAGTTTTTCTAAAACAATACAGACTAATGATTTCAGGACAGTAATGGAGTGCCAGAGCCAGGTCCCAGCTGCAACCGCTGCAACCCTGGTAGTTCTCATGAAAATGCCAAGTATCTGCACTGGTACTCGAAAAGTATCTGTGCATCCCTAGTAACAGGGATGTCTGTTGAAGAGGGATCTGAACCAATTCACTCCACAGGGACCTTGTATAGTCCGTTTCCACCACTGGCTGCAGGTCACACAGACTGGCTACAACATGGTGGAGGGCATGTAATACTTTTGCTCTCCAAATATGTGGCTACCACTATTTATGATGCGTGTTCCAACATGGAACTTTTAGCAGAGGGACAGCGCACCTTTTTTTTAATCATGAAAACACTTAAAATATCACATTTAAGGCAAACTGACCTATTACCCAGGTCTAAGCTTAAAATATAAGAATCAATTGTTATCTCTACCTATAATCATTTAAAATTGAATGTCACTGTCATACACTTGCAACCAGTGTTCACTTGGCAGCAGGCAATAAAACTTCAACCAATGTTTACACTTCTGCAAAATGATGCAAGGCTAATAGATGGTACTCTTACAAGCTGATGTACAACTAATAAAGGTTTTCTGCAGTAAATAAATACAACTAATACTGACTATGCAGAAAGAAAATTAAAACCCCAGAAATGATGATATATACTACATGACTACAAAGTGATAAGCACTTTCCAGAAAGCTAATGTGAAACCAGTAGATGGCGATATGTGCATTTACAGAACTATAGAGCACAGAAAACAGTATTTACAAACTATCCTGCTGGTGAGTGTGCACCAGTGACTACAGACTGAAGTCAGTAATAGGTGGGGAGTAGGTTTAAGTTTTCAGACACGTATGCACACAGGAGAGGGGGTGGCAGCAACAGTGACAGACAGAGCATACTATGTGGACACAGGCAGGCAAGGGGACAGGAAAGGGAGGGGACAGGAAATGCCCAGTTACATTCTGCTAAGCGGATCATAGCCCTCGATAAAGCACATGGGGGAGTGATGAGAGAAAAATTATAGTAGATGTAGGATTTATTATTGTGCACATATTTGCAGTTTCAGAACTAAATTATTTAGAATGAGTGATTTTACTATAGGCAGGAAGCCTCACATTGCTACACGTCTTGTGAGTTGTGCCATTGTTTAGAACGGGATGTAGTACCGATACAGTGACATCTTTTGCTTTCCCATAAATAGGGTTGGATTGCTTTGTGTAGGTTGTGGAGGATAGAACATCCAACATAAATCCTTAAGTAAGACAGTCCTTGCAGCTGCACGGTGCTCCACTGGACATCTGGCATGGAAATAATGTAAAATCTGCGCTTATGGAAGGAGTGAAATATAAAAGCTGCTGCGCTATGGTTTGTAGAAACTGTGAAAAAAGTGAATGTGCAGCGCTATACTAAGTGAAATGTAATAGGACATCTGGCATGGCCAGCTTTAAAATATGTAAGAAATATTTACAGTGATATCAAAATTTAAAAAAGCTACTGAAAAAATGGATAATGGCACAAAAAGCCTAGGGAGTAAGAAATTAATTTCCTGAAGGACATAAAAGTATCACATTTGCTTCAGACTTTAAAATTTTATATACCTATTAATTTCCTCACTATGTTTGTACTCTAGAAAAGACTAATTCTGACCAGTGTGTGAAGATAGAAATGAGAACAACAAGATCCAGGAGACTAGGATAGGAAAATCTTGTATTATTAAACATTCATCTGACTATTAGAATACAAAGGGTTAAAAGATCAGGTATAGAAGACTTGTCGTGAAGCACACACCTTTGAGCTCTTGAAAAATTCTGCAATTGGGCAAATCATGTTGAGCTGCTGAATGAATGATGTCATTATGCCAGTACAGAGAATGTCATGGTAGTTGGGAGGTGGAGCTACTTGCCAGAGAAGCCGCAATCCTCAGAGCGGTGAGAAGGTCTTGAGTGTATTATCTTGTGCCTGTTATAACACACACGCATATGAGTTTCTAATTTGGATTGTACTGTTTTTAATAAAGCGCTTTTACAATATCACGCCATGGGAATTTTTGTTTTATTAGGAAATATGAGAAGTCCATATCCGTCTACACCTGTCAATTCAGGAATTTGGGACATTGTTTGAGTAAAATAGAGAATTGAATGGAGATTTTACTGCATAAAGCGCTACTGAACTTCTATTAATTTATGATCAATTCAGTCAGTTGTATTATTGCTCTGATCACATGGGGGGAAGTGTTAGTTTGAAGAACATTTATTTTTAGGGTTTCTAAGAGAGATCACAGACCGTTGGTGAATAACAAAACACTATAAATGCAATATTTGGACACCATTATTGGACATTATCATTTGTATTCATTTGTGTACTTGTTGTTTTTTACTTCTTAAAATATGTTTTAGATTATTTGCACATGTTGATTTTTATTAGAATTACACTGAAATAGTATTGGGATTTATAGGTTGTGGTAGAGAACTGTGCTTGTTCACCTAATTGTAATAAAAACCAATGATGACTGTGCAGACTTGCAATGTGAGTGAAATTGGCTACTAATAAGCAGTACTAGGTATTCCTTTATTTATCAGAACATTTCCAGAAAACTGGAAAGCATAAAATTATTTCTCTTGAAATTTTTAGTACTGAGGCCACCAATGCATCTAATGTTTAATAGAAATGAAATTCCACTGGTCTTTAAATGGAAAGGTTCTGGACACCTGCATGGATACTGAGCCCCTGCTGAGGTGTTGCTGTAAGCAGCATAATGCCACATGCGGCTCACATATACTGCTTTGGGTTTTCTGTGATAGAGTTGCAGCAGGGACTCTAATATTTGGAGTTAGGTTTAAACAAAGTACAAAAAACTAAGTCTTCAAAGAATACTTTTTCATGTTATCACACATTTTTGGAGTTTTCAATTACAGAGTAAATCCTTGATAACAATGCTGTACCAATATGAATGCTACAGTGCTAACAAAAGATATATATTAATACATGACTAGTGCAATTAAGAAAATGCATAGAGGACTGATTTTTTAATACCATTAAACATGAATTCATAATGCAGCAGATTGTGCACATATAAATTAGAAAGTGCCATCGAAGTTGTCTGCTTTGCTTGCAGAAACGAAGTTGTTTTGCTTTTATGATATGTCTTCTTGAGACCTTTATACTTAATTGCATATCTAGAACAAGTCTTGGCTTTGGCCAGTTAGTGCTGATGTATATTATGTGTGACACATGATAGGCCAGTACTGCATCACATCTGACACTTTATTAATAACACTATAACAAGAGTGAAAATATCAAGTTCCATATATAGCTTAGGTCCACCTACACATATAATTGACATGCCAGAGTAGGTGTAGGCTACACCTGTACTTTTCTTTAGATCACGACTTTTGGCAGCACACCAAGCCATATGTGGACTTAACCTCAGTCAATAATATTTAAATAGACTTCTGGGGAGTACAATGCAACAAAAAACCCACATTACTATTTATCTTTCAGGATTTTGTTAAGGTTATACAACCCGATAAAAAACAATCTGTTTTCTTTTAGATTCACTTTATTATGTAGTGTTTATGCTGTTATTAAATGGCAATGGATTTAAAAAACAGGAAATGTGACCATCCCAAATGTCCTTTTTAAAGTAGAAGACGCCCATGAGAAAACAATTACGAGGATGTAAAAACTGGGCTTAATCAGCACACTAAGAAATAGGATGTATTATATTGGGAGCTATATAAATGAGAACTTTCTAAATCCCGCGATAAGATATTCATAGAAAAATATTTCTATGTCTTCATTCAATAATAAAAAGTGTTAATGTGAACCTAAGTGTTACCCATTAAAGGCAAAGCAACAGGTTCAGTTTATTGCTCCCCTCCTCAGCTACTCATAACCTTTAAGTAATAAAATATGACAGCCCTATGTAAGCTCTGAGTTTGCTCTATTCACAACTTTAACAGGACTGAGGACTATTCCCACCCACATGTGACAGAGCTAACCAATCATTAAGCTCCAGTGCTGTCACATAAAGTGGAAAGCACCTGGTGTATTCTTCACTCAGTAGTGGAAGGAATGAAGAGTGAATAGAGTGGTGAG
>NW_017307345.1:578068-582608 GCF_000935625.1 Nanorana parkeri
TTTCCCTGTCATGGCCCAAATGTAGATTTTCTTTAGGATACATGAGTCTGGGGCCTTATTCCACTAATTATTTAATCAATTTAAAGTATACTCCAGTCAAATTCGAAAACTGAGCCTTGAGTTGCATACTTTCTTCCTACGTTTTAATACTTAGGGTTTCATCCAGACACTGCTGTACTGCACCAGTTTAACCTATTCCTTTTTGTCAGTAATAGTTCCGGAAAGCACTTGCTGTTGATGCTGAAACATCCTCCTTGGTGCTTTTCAGATAAAGAAAGTCTGATGAAAAAAATGGACGGTTACTCACAGTTACCAATCAGATTCAAACCTGCTGTGGAAGTGTGAATTTGATTGGTAATGCAGGAAGCAGAAAGAGAAAGAAATTACATAGCACATGATTCAGGAATAACACATTCTTTGTCCTCCTACTGAATCTCCATAGAGCTCTGTCTATGTATTCTGCATGGGGATTACACAGAATTTAGATGAAAGTCTGTATATATAGAGGCAAAACTTTTTTTTTTGGTTTTGGATAGAAAGTGGATGGGTTAGTCACTGTCAGGTTTTTATTGCTGTCTGTGCCCCTGTTGGGGAGATTCACTCTATATTTATCCTGGGAAAACACAAAATGGGCACCAGTCACATTAGTAGATATTGTAGATTAATTCCTAATCATTCAAGAGAGAACAGCAGTACTTCATAACAGCAGAAAGTGTAGCTGGGCAGATTAGGATGGCAAAACTAAGCTTATTGGTTGGTTGGTTTTTCTGTCTGTAAGTGCAAGTCAGCCAGAAGCTTTGTGTGTCTGCTCCTTCCTGTGGACAGCTCAGTTCTCCTTACTCTTTGTGGGCAGTCACATGTGCTTTTCTCTTTTTGCATTGGACTTCTTTTAAAGTGACACTAAACTCAGGAGTTAAATCTCAAAAAGGCATTCAAGTACCCTAACTATTAACAAAGATTAGCTTTTTTGTACATCACTCAGCTGTAGATCCTGAAATCATCTCTGAATTGGTGCTGACACTGTCCTTCCTTCTGGAGGGTGGTTACTTTTGTTCCCCATGGTCCCTGTGTGTGTTGTAAAGTAGCCACCACTCCAAGCTCACTCCTGTTATGAAGTAAAATTGTAATACAAATTAGTAAATTAAATGTGAGATTGTAGTCCATCATGCGAGTGATGGGAGCGGTGGCTACTTTACAACACACACACAGGGACCATGGGGAACAAAAGTAACCACCCTCCTGAAGCAAGGACAGTGGCCTCACATATTCAGAGATGATTTCAGGATCTACAGCTAAGTGATGCACAAATAAAATACATTTTTGTTATAAGGGTACTATTACTGAATGTATTTTTAAGATTTAAAGTCTCCATTTTTTTTACATATATCTACTACTAAAAAGCAGCAGATATATGCCCCAACATTTAAAAAAAAAGCAAAAAGTTGGCAAATAGGTAATAACTTACCTGTGCCGTCGCTGCTCGCTCCCAGTTGCAGAGCACAGCTTCCTGTGCAGGAGGAAGTGTGTGCGGTTGCATGCGGACTCAATATTACCGGAGGGGAGATGAGGAGAGACACAGTGTAAGTGAATGCACGCAGCCAGGAGTGTGCATGCAGGACAGACTCCGTGGGACACAGGAAGATATAGGAGTCTGCATTGGATCAAAAATAAGCACCAGTGCTGGAGGGACTGTTGGAAACCAGTGGGAGGAAGAAGATGTTCACACCAAGATGCATCACATAAGATAAGTACTTAAGGCAGCATTGGGGGAAAAAAATCAAGTCTTTAGATTTATTTTAACTTCTGAGTTTGGTATCACTTTAAGGCTCCCATTACAGAACCAGCACAGATCCCTTTGGTCAGGATTCCAGCAGGGAAAGCTTATCTAGCATAGGCTCTCTCACAAATTCCAGAGGAGAAAACAACACTTTCAAACACATCTTAATCTGGGGGAGAGCCCAGAGAAAAACAAAATCTTTTTTTCCACACATTTCTCAAATTTTATCAGCTCACTTTATTGGGCTAACTTCTCAGTGATTGGCTTGGGGAGGGGAACTACTTATAACTACAACAAAAGAATACTGATTTACAATAGGAGTTACGAATCTTATGTGAATGATTCACTTTCCAGTCATGTGAAAAGCAAATTCCTGTTTATTTAATCCGCACATGACTGGACAATTGAAGTGAGTCTTCACATACTTTATTAAATAAAGATTCTCACTTAATAAACTGTTCTCGCTAAGCCCACTGGAGCCTACTCAACTGTAGCTGCCAGAAGCAATTAATAGATTTAGCTTAGGAAGTTATGAAAAACTCAGAAAACAAACTAAGCATAGATTTCTATAGCTTAGGACTGAAGAGTATAGAGACATGGTTGGGCCATATTAGCACTCTTTGTGCATTCAGTCCTGTAAGTTGATCACATTTTCCCAATAAATCATCAGTGCATTTGTCACTAACTTTTAAACTGAGATGGTGCAATGACCATGGTCTAATTTCTAATTCATTTGCTGCAGCCATGAAAATCTCTTCTGTGATATTGTCCTTCAAATATTTCAGTCTGATTGATTGAGACAAATAATTAAAAAATGTTTTTTTCATATAGAAAAAAAGATGAATGGATTGAAGCAACAAATTACCATATCGGATCATTAAAGGACATGATAACTTTAATAAACAGTAGAAATGTACAAAGTCCGTAAATTAATAATGTATTTATTTTGCTAGTTATAAAAACACTAAGTGGAGGGAATTTAGCAAAACTGGAGCAGATAGAATCTGGGGCAGTTGCCCATGGCAACCAATAAGCTTCTCTTTTCAGTTTGTTCAGTAAAGATTTGAAAATGAAAGAGAGAAGCTGATTGGTCATCATGCACAGCTGGCCCAGATTTTGTCTGCTCTAGTTTTGATACATTCCTCTCACTCTGTTTTCTGCAAACAGAGGGGGTAATTTACTATAACTGGAGCAGAGAAAATCTGGGCCAGCTGTGCATGGTAAACAATCAGCTTCTATCTTCAGCTTGCTTAGTTAAGCTTTGAAAATGAAAGCTATAAGCTGAGTGGTTGCCATGCCCAGCTGCTCCAGATTCTGCTAAAATTGTTTCTCTTCCTATATTTAAATGTACTGTAAATGTAGCACTATACTGTACATGCAGGACCTAATTTACCAAGAATGGAGGTTTACTGACAATGAGTGCTGGCAAGATGTGACCTAGCACTGCTTATGTAAACTTGTTCGTTAGCCTGCTATGTTTATAAATTCTAATATATTACACACCCAAAAAAATAATTACTATATTAACAAATATAGGATATGGTTAGACATTTTTTTATCAGTTGAATGGGCCTGATTTATTAAGAATGGAGGTTCACTCATGGGGGTGGAATTACTAAAGGCAAAAGGCAATAGGCTGTTCACTTTACAAAGCAATTTTCACTTTGCAGTGGAATTTTCCCTTAGCATAGTAAATGTGGTGAGGCTCTGCTGACTTCCATCATCCAATTATGTGCAGGCATAAATACTGTATTTTCATGGATATAATTTGGTATTTTTTGCAAAGGTAATTTTCACTACATTGACTAAGCTAAGGGAACACATCCCTTTGCAAACTGAAAATTCCATTGCAAAGTGAACATCCTATTTGCCCTTAGTAAATCAATTCCTGAGCATCAACGAATGCTGGCAAAATGTGACTTAGCACTGCTGATGATGACTTGTTCATAAGCGTCATAGGTCCATACATTATCATATGTTTTGTGTAATGATTGCTGTGCTCACAAAATAAAATGACTATGTAAAAATAAATATACAGTATATTTAAAAAAAAATTCATAGTGCAGAATGTGTTTTTTTTTTTTTTAGTTTCAAATTTTTTTATTATTTGTTTTTTTTCATAGAACATTAGTTGAACATTGCGCTGGCACAAACATCGTGCACAGGCCCATATAGTAGTGTAAACATTGGCATTGCTACAAAACAGTTGTGATATCATCATATATAACACACTTACAGCAATAGCCTATTTTAAACAGAAGAAAGTTGGGGACCGACCCTGGTGGGGCTTCCACTTCAGCGGTCGGGGTAAAGAAGGAGAGGATAGGAGCCAAGTTAAGGCTGAGCCAGGGGGGGAGAAAGAGAGGGGTGGGAGGGGGACAGGGGTAGGTGTGACGCTCGGTCCAGCTCGGCAGCAGGCTAGCCGTGAGGCCAGAGAGGACGGTGTTCATATGGTTAGAACACGCGTGTCAAAATTAGGTGGTAGAAAATGTTTTATCCAAGGGTCTCAAACTTTTTCGAACTTTGGCATTTGGTCATTAAGACGCGCAGAAAGTTTCTAGTGGGAGAAGATCCAGTGAATTTTGTTTTTGGTGGCCTGAAAAGAGACACTATTTGTAAGCCAGGAGCTAGCAATAGTGAGTTTAGCAGCAGAGAGGACATGGAGCATTATTATGAATTTAGTAAATGGGATGTGCGTAGGTTTGGTGTTAAGTAGTGCTGTTAGTGCGGCGGGGGGGGGGGGGGGTGTATAAGGGTGGAAAT
>NW_017307345.1:582962-587472 GCF_000935625.1 Nanorana parkeri
GGGTATTAGTGCCCATAAGGGTGGACATCATTTTAAATTTTTTTGACCAGAACGCTTGGGTAACGGGGCATGACCACCATATATGCATGTATGTGCCACTGGCAGGAAAACCCCGGAAGCAAGTACCCTGGCAGTCCGACACGAAGTATTGAGCCCGGGAGGGAGTGATATACCAGCGCAGGAGTACTTTATAGTTTGTCTCAAGTATCCTGGCGCTCCTAGAGCAGGAGTTGGTAGAAATCCATGTCTGGGACCAGGTGTCTTCGGAGAGCACGAGTCTTTCTGCCAGTGGTCCATATATGGGTGATGTGGGGTTGGGGCGGTTTGCAGGGACGATGCGTATAACTGTGATATCATTCCGGGTGAATGGGGGTCTTGTTTACAAATTTTTTCAAAGTGAGACATGGATCGTAGGTTTCCGCTAAGGTTACTGCTGGCTTGTATAAAGCTTTTTATTTGCAAGTAGCGAAACATTTCAGAGGGCGGGATTGAGTACCGAGACTGAATGTTTGGGAAGGGTAATATAGTATTGTTGTCATACAGGGAGTGGAAACGGGTGACATCTTTTTCCTTCCACTTGTGAAAGGTAGCAGGAGAGTCAAATGCTGGAGGAAAGGCAGGGTGATGTAGGAAAGAGAGCATGGGATGGTGGGGTGAGAGGAGGCCACTTGAGTATTTGGAGGCATCCCATATGCGGAGCGAGTGGCGAGTTATAGTGTTGGAGATATCTTTCCTATCATTGGGGTGCATCCACAAAATATTATCGATTGTGTATGGGTCACAATCCATGGCTTCTATTGAGACCCATAGCGGGACTTCAGTTGAAGCATGATATTTTGCTATAGTCGCCAATTGGGACAGAACATGTTTTTGATGAATTGATAAGGAAAAGCTCCTAGATTTTATATGTAAATTACAATTTTCAAGAACAAGGGTTTTAAGATAGTGTTATAAAGGAGTATGTCAAGAGCACATACAGAAATAAAGTGTTAAAAGGGGTATACTAAGCACACATTAAGAAATACGTTTTGCTAAATGCAGAGCTGTAGGTCTGACTCACAGGTAGCACATTGGAATGCTGCTGAGAGACCACTGCTCTCACACATAGTGCAGCGATTCTTCTCTGCAGCTTGCTGGCGTTACAAAACTTTCAACAACTTGATGTGCACCCGGACATTTACCTTACAAATAGAGTGCAGTGGCTACCCCTGGGACTAGATAGTCCCAGGGGTCCCACACACATATTGCCAAAAGTACTGAGACGCCTGCCTTTACATGCACATGGACTTTAATGGCATCCCAGTCTCAATCCGTACGGTTCAATATTGAGTTGGCCTACCATTTGCAGCTATAACAGCTTCAGCTCTTCTGTGAAGGCTGTCCACAAGGATTAGGAGTGTGTCTATGGGAATGTTTGACCATTCTTCCAGAAGCACATTAAGGGGCCAAGCCAAACACCTGAAGAACAACCAAACACCATAATTCAGTCCTCCACCAAACTTTACACTTGGCACAATGCAGTCAGGCAAGTACCTTTCTCCTGGCAACCACCAAACTCAGACACGTACATTGGATTTCCAGACGGAGAAGTGTGATTCAACACTCCAGAGAACACGTCTCCACTTCTCTAGAGTTCAGTGGCGGTGTGCTTTACACCACTGCATCCGACGCTTTGCATTGCACTTGGTGATGTAAGGCTTGGATGCAGCTGCTCGGCCATGGAAACCCATTCTGTTGTTGTGCCAATCTGAAGGCCACACGAAGTTTGAAGGCCTGTAGCTATTGACTCTGCAGACAGTTGGTGGCTGAGTTGCTGTTGTTCCCAATTGCTTCCACTTTGTTATAATACCACTAGCAGTTGACCGTGGAATATTTAGTAGCAAGGAAATTTCACAGATGGACTTATTGCGCAGGTGGCAACCTTTCACGGTACCACGCTTGAATTCACTGAGCTCCTGAGAGCAACTCTTTCTTTCACAAATGTTTGTAGAAGCAGTTTGCATGCCTAGGTGCTTGATTTTATACACCTGTGGCCATGGAGGTGATTGGAACACCTGAATCCAATGATTTGGAGGGGTGTCCCAATACTTTTGGCAATATAGTGCATATACCGTATATCAGCATGTGAGGCACCTAACAACCCATACACATGTATATGAGAACATAGCAATTAATAGTGTAGGATTGTATGAGAAACAAATAGATATTTATGGGGCCAAAGCGAGATACATGTTAAATGATAAGTATAGGAGTATTTACTTTAAAAAAACAACTATCTAACACACAGCCATAGCAAAGCATTGTAAATAATATTATTATTTATGACTTGTGTTATATAGTCGCTCTATAACTGTTTTATAGTTTTGAGCAGTGAAAAGCTTTGTAATCTTGTAAGGGAGCCCATAAAAGGCTGAAATCAGACATCAGGAGACTTAGGAGAAACAAATACACGGAACAAGTAAAAGTCATTTTCCAGTCAGTCGAGTACTTTAATGTTAATTCTGCTGAATAAAAAGAGATTCTCTTGTATAATAAATCCTGTGGGTAATTGCAAAATTGTTATTTGGTGCTTTTTTGAAAGATGAATGCAGAAGTATTTTACTTATATTTTTACACACATCACTTCAATTTCCCTGCACAGATAACATGTCTATTATGTCTTGCTGTTGGGATGGCCTGTTTAATATCATTGGCAAAAGAGGGAAAAATCACTTTATTTTATATTTTTCTTTACATAAAAGTATGTTAAATTTATCTAAAAAGTCCTTAGATAAAATCAATCATTACATTATGATAATGCATTTTAGAGTGTTGTGCAAAGACTTAACCCTTTTGCTGCAAAGCCCTCTGGAACACTTTTAACCTCAGCTGGCCACACCATTTTTGCAATTTTTCCCAATGTTTTGATTTTCTATTGCTGCGTTGCTAGCATTTGTAAAATACCCCCCAAACCATGTATTTTCTGAAAGCATAGGTGCGGGAGGATAAAAAGATGTTGCTTTTAATTGTGTAGGTCCTGCGATAAGTGTGCAAATGTTTGTCAAATCAATATTAAACCAATAAAAATACACAATTAAATTAATAAAAGCACACCAAAATCAGTATTAGTGCACAAAAAAAACTTTTCTGACTAAATCTAAAAGATAAAACTGTATTGAGTTAATAAATAACAAATATTTGTACATTTTAAATTGCGCCTTTTTGCGAAACGGTAAAAAAATGGAATGCAAAACTGTAAATAAGTGACTTATTTTAGAAATAATTTGTGTGCTGTGCTGGTGTATGTGTTGTGATAAAATGATTCAGGCGTACACTTAATTGCAACACAGCATATCACAACGCACAGCAATGCATCACAATGCTTTGCCATGCACTGCCATAGTTAAATTAATGTTATTTTGAAAAAAAAAAGAAAATATCAAGCCCTGCAATGCGTTCTAACAGCGCAGCGCATATGCATGGCGTACACCACAATATGGTACACACTGTTGCACGTGTATAATATGTGTGTAGGGGGGGATTTTTTAAAATTATTTTGTATTATTATTATTTTTTTATTATTGTTATTATTATTATTTTTTTACATGGGGGGAGGGGGAAATATCAGGGGTCTAAACAGACCCCTGACATTTCCTTTTTCAAATAAAAAAAGACATTGAGGACACAGAGTCCTCAATATCTTTTTCTGCAGCCTCTGTTCTAAATGAATGGGAAGCCCTTAGTACAGAGGCTTCCCATTCATTCATAAACTGTTGATAGTAAAACATTTTCTATCAACCAGTTTCTGTACGGGGAAAAGCCTCTATAGTGAGTGCTTCTCCCCATTGAGAAAGTCATGAATGAATAGGAAGTGATGTAAAGCACTTCTTGTTCATTCATAACTGGGGACACATAGTACTATGTGTCCCCAGTTGTTTACAAACATTGGAGTGATCACCTGATCACTCCAGCATTTGTCCTTCACACAGAGAATCAGTAAATAACACACATATTTACCGATCCTCCACTTGGCCACTGTCAGGGATACTGGCACAGGTGACCCCACACCTGCGCAGGTACCCACACAGGCAGACCAAACACTTATGACCACACCGGACAGGGCAGAATGTTTTATATACAGTTTAATAAACAGCAAACTAAACAACACCCAAAAGCAAACATAAATAAGTAACATCAACCAGACTACAAGCAGGTAATGGCAACAGGAGGAAAGGCAGGTAATGGCAACAAGAGGACAAGCAGGTAATGGCAACAAGAGGAAAGGCAGTTAATGGCAACAAGAGGTATCTAGGACTGCAAATGGGTAACTGGGCTCGGGACACAAACAGGGTACAGGACTGGTAACAGGACTCTGGACGGAAAGCAGGGTTCACTGGAACTGGGGACTCAGGGTTCAAGTTTCAGGAAACAGGAAACGATACTGAGCCATCATCCTGACTGCAGGGAGGGTTTAAATATCCTCCCAGGAAGCACCAGGTGATGGCTAAGTACTGGCAGCTGGGAAACACCC
>NW_017307345.1:588149-600696 GCF_000935625.1 Nanorana parkeri
GGCACAGGTGACCCCACACCTGCGCAGGTACCCACACAGGCAGACCAAACACTTATGACCACACCGGACAGGGCAGAATGTTTTATATACAGTTTAATAAACAGCAAACTAAACAACACCCAAAAGCAAACATAAATAAGTAACATCAACCAGACTACAAGCAGGTAATGGCAACAGGAGGAAAGGCAGGTAATGGCAACAAGAGGACAAGCAGGTAATGGCAACAAGAGGAAAGGCAGTTAATGGCAACAAGAGGTATCTAGGACTGCAAATGGGTAACTGGGCTCGGGACACAAACAGGGTACAGGACTGGTAACAGGACTCTGGACGGAAAGCAGGGTTCACTGGAACTGGGGACTCAGGGTTCAAGTTTCAGGAAACAGGAAACGATACTGAGCCATCATCCTGACTGCAGGGAGGGTTTAAATATCCTCCCAGGAAGCACCAGGTGATGGCTAAGTACTGGCAGCTGGGAAACACCCACAGGTGAGCACTGTAGCTGCAGGTCTCAGCTCCTGCGCCACCTAGAGGCCCTCTGGATCCTAACAGCCACGCATAAAGATGCTGTCATCCTGAAACTGACAGGAATACAGCGTCTCTGCTCTCTCCTCCCTGTTTGGCTGCAGTTCATCTCTGCGCATCGCTGGATGCCAGTGCTCCCTCCTCCTCCCTCCCCCCACCGGGTTTAGCTGTAATTTTCTTATCGGATGATTAGATTTGATCCCCGCAGCTCTATATGGGCTGAGGAAGCGGGGATCAAAGGAGAAGCATGTAGAGCGCAAGAGAGGCTGGAGATGCCGGCAGCCAGCGACTGTGGTACCAGCGGAGGGGGACACTGCCCTTATTTTTGGTTAATAGTTTGTCAGCCGCTGATGACAGCTATTTTTTTAAAGGGGACCATTGGGGGAACAGTTCTTAAATAGGTTCATGGTCCCGAAAGTGACCATGAGCTTATAGCAGAAAGGAGAAAGCCACCGACGTAGGCCAGCTGGAGACAGTTGTGTTCCACCGTAAGCCTTACATTGGTGGCAGGGAAAGGGTTAAATATTGGCAAGCCTTAGTACAATCACACTTTATTAAATAAATTAATATGAAGTTAAAGTGATATTAAACTCAAAAGGGTTTTAAGCTATTTCAAATGCTGATGAAATCACTCACAATGGATGCTGCTTCTTAATGTTTTAAAGTTTTAGTTTCCTGCAGAATAAGCTGGTCCCCTGAACACTAGTTCTGACTTTCTGTTTTAGAGTGGCTCCTTTCTCGAGCAGAGTACTATGCAGTCACTCTTGTGTATACTAGTAAGCTGTGTGTCTCCACAAACACACAGACACAACAAATCAAGCTACTATCCTCCCCCTGGCCCCCTCTCTTCTCCAAGCTAGTAGATGAATAGTTGCGGGAGTCTGCACTGTACTTTGAGATCTTTTACTGGACACGAAGTTCAGAAAAGCTGAGCTGAGAGACTTGGAAGCAGCTGTTCACATGATGATTGTAAGTGCTTGGGCAAAAATGTAAAGCAATATTTTGCTGGGTAATATATATTTGTTTGATCTGCATTCATTATTTAAAAAAAAGTTTGCGACTTTATTACTACTTTAAAGTGACGCTAAACTCAGGAGTTAAATCCTAAAAATTTATTGAAGTGTCTTACCTATTAAGAAAAATGTAGTTTATTTGTGTATAACTCAAATAATTACATCCTCAAATCATCTCTGAATTGGTGCTGACACTGCCCTTCCTTCTGGAGGTTGGATACTTTTGTTCCCCATGGTCCCTGTGTGTGTTGTTAAGTAGCCACCGCTCCAAGCTCACTCCTGTGCTAGACTAGAGCTTCAATACAAATTAGTAAAATAAATGTGAAATTGTAGTCCATTACAGGAGGAAGGACAGTGTCAGTGCAAATTTAGAGTTGATTTAAGGATCTACAGCCGAGTGATACACAAGTAAGATCCATTTTTGTTAATAGTTGGGGTAATGTATTTTTAAGATTTAACTACTGAGTTTAGTGTCACTTTAAAGCAAACTTGTTATGACAGACACATGAAGAATATCATTGCTGATCTCCATCAGGAAGTGATAGTTGCCTGGCTTTCAAAGAATTTTCTACCCACATATCTGGAGCAAGTATGTATATTGGAATTCTGACTTCACTTGCTGCATGCTTGTTCTGGGTCAGTAATTCAGGATGTGCCGAAAACAGTGGATCAGCTTAATAGACAGTCAACTGCCATTTTCAGAAGATGGTCCAGATTTAAAGCAAATCTGATACATGAAAAGCAGCATAACATTGTTGTGTGGCAGACTGTAACAAGACATACTTCATAGTTTTAGGGTCTTTGTTTATGGTCTTTTGTTAGCATTAGAACAGTTTCTCTCCCCCATACAAGTCTATAGAATAGGAATTTAAGGTGAGAATGAGATCTACTGTAGGTCAAATATACCTTTCAATAAATTCTGAATGTTCTCAGAAGCGGCTAAAACTGTCATAGGCATGCTTCATTTGCAACACACACAGGTACCATGGTGAACAAAAGTAGCCACCCTCTAGAAGGAGGGACAGTGTCAGCATGAGTTCAGAGATGAGTTGAGGATCTTCAGTTGAGTGATACACAAATAAGATACATTTTAATTAATAGTTAAGGTAATTGAATTCATTTTTAAGATTTCACTCCTGAGTTTAGTGTCACTTTAATGAGAACTATTTTGTAATATGCTAAGCATATGTTCACTAATTTTTTGATGACTAAATAGTTATGGTTATTAGACATGTGCACTGCTAAAAAATTTGTTTAGTTTAGTTTCGTTTTAAATTCGGATTTGTGTTATTTCGTTTTTCGGGATTCCGGTGTGAAAGTCAATTCGGATTCGGAATTCGGACGAAATTCGGTAGCGTTAGGTCGAACATTCGTTTCATTTTCTGTTCTTATTCCTTTCTTATTCGTTTCGTTCGTTCGTGACATTCGAGGGGGGAAAAATATTTTTCTCCTTCTCTAATGACACTTTGCTCCAACGAACAAAACGAATAAGAAACGAATAAGACACGAATAAGAACAGAATACGAAACGAACGTTCGAACTACCGCTACCGAATTTCGGAAATGGAAATTCGGATTCGTTTGCATTCGTTATGTCTGTAATTCGGAATTCGGATATATCCGAATGTCCAAATTTCCGAAAATTCGTCCGAATTTCGATTCGGAATGAAACGAATCGCACATGTCTAATGGTTATGATTATGATGAGATGTTAACAATACAATGTAACATGTGTCTCTTGTTATAGTCATTAGGAAACAATGTAGTATTTAAGGAGTTAATAATATTTCGAGATCAATTCCATTCCTGTTCTATTTCAGGTGTTTGGAAGAGTGATTCAGATGTTCTTCAAGCATTGTTTGCCAAGCATATATATGTATATTGTGTCATTGCCAGGCAATGTTACAGTGTAATTTGGTAGCTTTGGCACCCAGGACTCTCAGCAAGAGGGGCTGATAGTTTACAGAATGAAAATACTTTGACATTGAAGAAGCTGGCTTTCAGTCTTTTCCAGGTTTTCCAGTGTGTAGCTGGGATCTGGGATGCTGGAGATTTCTAAAAGTTTTGAGTAGGATTAAACCTGCAGTTCTGGGGCCAGGTGCTACCAATTATTAGACTGGACCAATCAGGTGACTGAGAGAAGCCCTATTATTAGGGTCTGGACCAGAGTTCAGAGAGGCATTGGTGTAGTGTGCGAGTTGCACATAGGACACATCGAGTGGGTGGCTGTGCTGGCGACATGAGAGGAAAACACTGTAGCTGTTGAGAAATACAGTAAAAGGACTAGGACAACCTGATGTCAGTGAGTAGAGTCTACTGGACAACCTGATGTCAGTGAGACACAAAAATATGTTGTTTTGATTAAAGTCAAGTGACCCATTATGCTTCTTTGTGCCGAAGAAAAAGCATCTTTCTATATGAAGTACACTGGTTGTTGGCCTATACTAATCACGTTGGACCTTCTGACCAGTAAATGCCAGGTCCCCTAATTGTAAGCTCACTTGGCTAGAGCCATCTACCTTCCTGCTGGTGACCTACAGTATCCGCCATCATTTTCGCTCAATCTGTATAGATCCTGTGTCCAGGTAAAGGATCCCTACTAGTTTTTGCTAGGACTGCTGCGAAATATGCACCTCATGGAAGGATGTTAAGTTTGATTATCAGGGAAGATGCTTTTAAATTGAGTGTAACCTGTTATTCTCATTTAGCCATCTTATAGTTTACTTTAGTGGTTAATGCTCCCAATGTTCTTGGCTTCTTTGTGCCAGGCCCAGTGATATGAAAAGATTCATTTATTAATTGGCCTTGATTGCTAAGCACAGCTGGAGTCAATGGCAAGCCAAATGGAAATCTGGGATGACCTTCACAGACTGTACCTTGGGAAACCCCAATAGAATAATAGGTGTTCAAATCATGTCACCTTATCTGCATTAGGTTAAAAAAAGAATTGACCTTTTTCCACATTCCTTCCAATTATCTTTACCCATAGCCCATTACACTAAAACAAATCATAAGAAAGACATAGATTTTAAATGATAATATTTACATAATCGTTTCATTATGCACCATTCACCCTGTTGTCCCTATGTCAGATTTATAGTTAGTCCTAAGTAGTATGAATGAAAGCTACACGGATTCATAAGAGGGGGTTTAAAGTGACATTAAACCCTCAGATTTTTTAACATAAAACAATACTGTAATGTGTGCCTTACTGTAATCCATGGTTGTTTCCCTTCTCTTTGCTGCTCTTCCTTTTAAATATGTATCTGTTCTCATGCTTGGAGAGAACTTCCCTTTTCAGCAGACTGCCTTGTCTCACACGGTGTCTGTGTATAGGCTGTAACCTGAGCCAGCACTACAGGAAGAGGCCCTGAGCTGAAAAGGGAAGTTCTCTCCAAGCATGAAAACAGATACATATTTAAAAGGAAGAGCAACAAAGAGAAGGGAAACAACCATGGATTACAGTAAGCCACACATTACACTATTGTTTTATGTTAAAAAATCTGAGGGTTTAATGTCACTTTAAATTCTGGGAGGTGTCAGTTTTCTATACCTTCCCCTATTCTGCCTGTCTGTATGAATATCTGCATCTTGCAGATACTCCAGGATTCTCTGTATCTTTCACGGTCATGTAACCACCTAGAAGCACAGAGAAGCAACTACTTTCTAACTATTAATGACAGTGCTGTGCGTATTTGTAGACTGACATTCTGATATGCTTATGTTGCTTAAAGTGACATTAAAGTGAAAAAAAATGTTCCCTCCCCCCAATGTTAATGTTAGCACTTACCTTAAATGATGTATCTTAATCCGATCTTCCTCTTCTTTCCTGATGTTTTCATCTGTCCCTCCAGCAGTGTGGCGGCTCTCCAATCCAGCGCTGACTCCTCTGTCCTTGCTGCCAATTCCGATCCCGGTCCATAGACTTACCTTGCGTCTCTGCTCGTCTCCCTTAGATATAGGCAAAAAAAAGTGATGGCAAACCTGAAATTTAGTTAAGCCAGTGGTTCACAAATGTTTTTGGTCATGTTCTTTTTTGGGGCAACAACCTGTACACATTGTAATACCTGAAAAAAGGCCCTTACCCCTGCACTCCTCATCTACTGCTCAACTCTGCATATACAGTGTGTGTGTTTGCGTGTGTTAATTTAAATGCCTCCAAAAATATCCTGACTCATAAAGTTGGCATAAACAATGCTACCCTCTATAAAAACTGGTACTCTTTTGTACTGCCAGAAACATATAACAAGGTGTCAAATTCTGCTTGCTGCAAAGTATAGACAGGAAACAGCTTTTCCCCATCTTTACTCCTGCACATGCACTGGGTGGATTACCTTTATACATTGTGGTCTTTATCTCTTCTTAGCGTACACAGAAGCTGTAAGAGGAGAAAGCCGTGTTAGAGGAGTTAACACGGCACCAGCTCTAGGCAGATAAAGTTACATTTCTATTGATTTGATCTGTATATACTGTATGTTAGTGATGCAGTAGCTGGTGCAAAGTCCCTTTTTTAGGGTGCTGGTATTCACTTTTATAAAATACCTATATTTTCAAACATATTATCCCTTTTGTTTCCTACTGCTCAGTCCCAGCAGACACCAACTTTCCTTATTCACCCTTCCTGAGGCCAGAACAAAACCTTTTTTGCTAGTTAAGAAAAGAAATGTGTTATTGTTTATTACACTGTAAATCCATAGGCATGTTATCATCAGAAATGTCATTGAAAAAGCAATATAGTATTAAAATAAATTGGGCAAGCATGAAATATGCTGTAAGCATGCATAGTCATTTATTTCCTGCAGCTACTTGTTTATGAATGTAATACTATTTTTGTTATGAAAAGACAAGTTATGCAAATATAATGTGAAACTAAAATCATACAATAATGTAATGTTTAATGGATGGGATATTCTGATTTACTGCACTGATTTACAATAGAAGCTTACCATTTATTTGTGGTGAATTTTTACTTCATTTTTTGTGTTTTTTCTATATTTACCTCTATAATTCCAATAGCCACTGGCTATTGGATTTTTTAAATTGCTTTAAACTGCTTTTGGCTTTTTAAAATTGCAATAGCCAATAGCAGGCTGGGTATTGCTCCACCCCCCTGCCTTCTTTTAATCATCAGAGGAGAAGACCTGAGAGATAACTTTTTCTCTCATGTCCACTCCTCTGCTGATTGACAGAAGGCAGTGGGAGGCAGCCATTCTGTTATTGGTGAATCCGCTGAAATCTCCTAATTTTCATTACATTTTTTGAGAATTAAAAACTCTAAGGGGGTTATTCACAAAGCTGCCGAAGGCAGCCGTGTGAAAACCCGACCCGAAGTGGAGTGAGCCGAACGCTGTTCGGCTATTCACTTCAGGCTTGCACAGCTGATTTCAGCCATATATCGGCTAAAATCAGCCGTACATCGGCTTGCTTCGGGTGGCTTCGGGTTGGCTGAACATGCTCTGCATGTTCAGCCAACCTGAAGTGCAGAACGAGTTAACCTCAGCCGATCCAACATTTGGATTGGCTGAGCCGAACCTCCGGCAGGCTGCTCATAGGGGCCGAACAGCAGTGAGTGAATAGCCGAATGCCGCTGGATTTCGAGTCACTCATTCCCAGCGCAGTGATTTTTGATTATTACTATTTTGGAGACTTAGGTCCTTATATTTACTGCAGCTATGGAATTATTTTGTTTTATTAGAAACAGAGAGTTTAATTTAGAATCAGTGTTTTGTACACATAACACAGGCAGTGGTGATTTACAAAAGGATCTCAAAGCCCTGAAATTCCTAAAAGATAAAGAATTGAGACTTTGGTGGGATATAATATCGCATGAACAGTATTTAAAAGAGGGTCTAACACCAAGAAGTCTAAGATGGGATGTTCCTCCGAATGACGGGCTAAAAAGCCCAGAAGCTGATAAAGAATGGTTTTTATTTTTCCATCATAATGAACAACAATTAATACAGCTGCTAAAAGAGCGCAAGCAGAGAAAGCTGAAAATGGTAGAAAATAAAATCATAGAATTAAAGGAAAGATTAATACCCTTCAAAGATAAGGCAGAATTTCTAGAGATCTCTAAAGAAATTCAGCTATTTCTAAGCAAAAGAGATAAACAGTTACAGGACAAAAAGCATAAGAAATATATGAGAGACTTGGGAGATTTCAAGACTAATTCTGTATATAAGTGGCAAAAATATGGAGGAGACCCAACAGCACAGACGGAAAGTGACAAAGAGGAAGAAGGAGATATGAGTGGAAGTGAAGAAGAAAATACAAGTTATGAAACAAAATTAATAAAAAATAAGAAAAGGAAAAGAGAGGGGGAGGAGCTAAAGGATCAAGATGACACAGATAGAATAAATGATCGGGAAGAACATTTTCAGTTTAATAGTGGAATACTTGGAAGACACCACCCACTACTAGAGCAAACTCCAAAAGAACAAAGAACTGCAACTATAAAAAATAATAGACAGGAGAAAAAGAATTTTTTAGAGGTTCGGAACAGAGACAGACCACCACCAGGAAGATTCATAGCCCAGAAAGGATACAACGGAGAATCACCCCCGGGATGGAATTACGAGAGACGAGAACAACAACAACAAAACTACCATCAATGGACACAGGGAAGATTCCATACCCCAACACACCCCATGTGGATGCACAGGGGAAGAGGAAGAAGAAACTTCGGAAGAGGGGGACAAGAGGGGGAAAGAGATTACGAGACAAGACGAAGATGGGAACGTTAGGGGAAGGCATTTTTAATTTAAGTACAGTGAGCCTTTCCCCAGACGAAATTAAATTATTAGATTTAGGCCTGAAATTTGCACCCATTAGAAATCTAGATAAATTTAGTACCTTCATGGACTTGAATAAATTTGTACGTAAATTAAATATAAAAAGACACTTTGCACTAATACCATCGATTCCTATGAAAGAAAATGAACCAGAGGGAAAACATTTTAAACATTCTTCATTAAAAAATAAATCAGTCTTCAACCCCAAAACGAAATCAAACCACCATTTGGAAGTTTTTAGAACAATGGTGGAAGAAGACATAAGAGGGTTAACAATTAAAAACAAGAAAAATAAAGGCTATATAGATAATGGACTGAAACAATTAGAGAAGAAGAAGGAAATAGTGATTCGACCTTCGGATAAAGGAGGAGGAGTAGTAATACTAAATAAAAGCTACTATGAGAAAGAAATGAAAAATATACTTGGTGACCTAAGCACATATAAGAAACTAAAGAAAGACCCTACAGCAGAAATTAAGAAGGATCTAAAGAAATTGCTGAAAAAGGGATTAAAAGGAGGTATCCTGACGAAAAAAGAATACAAATACCTCCTACCCTCAGTGGGAAGAATACCAGTGATATACATGTTGCCAAAAATACATAAGGACTTGGAAAACCCACCTGGGAGACCTATAGTGAGCGGTATAGATTCGATTTTGGCCCGCTTAGGGGAGTACATAGATTGGTTCCTACAACCGTTAGTAAAAAATACAAAAGCCTATTTGAGGGATAGTGGAGACATCATAAACAATTTGTCTAACATCAAATATGAGGATGATATGATCCTAGCTACTATGGATGTGGTGTCCCTATATACAAATATACCCCACGATAGAGGAATAGAAGCCATAAAATGGGGCCTAAAAACTTTCTCAGATTTAGCAGAGGAGCAGATTACCTTTCTTATACATTGTACAGAACTCGCATTAACAAATAACTATTTTTGGTATCAGGGAGACTTTTACACACAAATTAAAGGGGTAGCGATGGGGGCTAAGTTTGCCCCTAGTTTGGCGAACCTATTTATGGCAAAATGGGAAGAAAATGCTATATTCGAATATAGGTGGCTGGGCCTGGTGCTCTGGAAAAGATACATAGATGATGTGATTCTAATATGGAAGGGCTCAATACCCTCACTAGAAGAATTTTGCAGAACACTTAACCAAAATAAAGAAGGCATAAGCTTCACCTATATTTACAGTAAAAATACCATAGATTTCCTGGACCTCACCATCCAGGAGAAAGAGGATAAATTAACGACTAAAACATTCTTTAAAAAGACAGATAGAAACGGCTATATCCCTATGGGAAGCTGCCACCATCCATCCTGGTTGAGGGGGATACCAAAAGGGCAGTTAACAAGAATAAAGAGGAACTGTACAATGCTGGAGGAATTTGAAGATCAAGCCCAGAAGATAAAGTCCAGATTTCAAGATAAAGGATATAGAGAACATGAGTTGGATAGAATTAAAAAGAAAGTGTCGGATTTAGACAGAGAAGAGTTGCTCCAGACAAAAACGAGAAAACAAAAAGAGGAGCAATCTATTCTGTTTATTACCAATTTCTCGACACAATACAAGGAAATGGAATATATACTTGAGAAACACTGGCCACTCCTCAAAAAAGATAAAATCTTAGGACCATTACTTCCCACAAAGCCAAAAATAGTTTACAAAAGGGCTCCAAACATCAAGGATAAACTGATACACAATGTCCTGGACCCTCCAAAGAGACCCTCCGCATTTTTCCAAGGCAAAGGATTCTACCCCTGTGGCAAATGTATAGGATGTAGACAAACTGGAAAAAAGAAAACAATCTTAGAATTTGGTTCTAATTCAAATGGACGGCAATTTAAGATCAAGGAATTTATTTCATGCCATAGCACTCACGTCACTTATATGATACAATGTCCCTGTGGTTTACAGTATATAGGGAGAACCACCCGAGAATTAAGGGTGAGAATACGTGAACATATTAATAATATAAAGAAGGGCAAACGCGATCATAATTTATCTAGACACTTTAGGGAAAAACATAACTGCAATCCGAAAGGAATCCAGTTTATGGGCCTAGATAGGGTGTTCAAACAATGGAGAGGAAATCATATGAAGAGAGCCATTTCCAGAAATGAAACTAAGTGGATTTACCTGATGGAAACGATGACACCAAAGGGCTTGAACGTAGAATTAGATCTCAATTGCTTCCTATCTAATGACTGAAGTAAAAGGGTAGATTACACTATCCACTATTCCACTCTTTATTAACAATACTAGATGGAGAGAGTATACTGTAGATATACCACCGTTACCACATAAACATTCACGTTTTATTGAAACACAATACAATGAAAAAAATACATAAGTATAAATACTGAATATTGGTTGTACAATATATTATGCACTATATTAACTTTCTCCTAAGATTCCATAGAGTATAATCTATATCCTCTTCCCAACCATGTACAAATTATATGAGAATTTGATCGAGCATACCCCTATGGTAACAATACATTTTCCTGTATAAATAGTCGCTCCTTCTGACTGCCTACCCCTCTATATAAATACTTCCTAACGGATCTTCTTATTTAACTCTTATCACAATATATAAGAATATAGGACATAATAAACTAAAACAAACAGCCGATCCTTGATTGCCTACCTCTCTATGCAATCACTGTCTAACGTAATTATCTAAGTGACCCTTACCACAAGTTAGAAGGATATAGGACAATTTGAAACATAATGTCACTGTACCATTAGCCTTCGCTATGCAAAAGAATATGTACACGCATTGTTGTAATTTTAATACTCCGGGGTCTGTACATACATGTTTGTACATATATCTAATTAAGATATATCATATCCTGACTCATAAAGTTGGCATAAACAATGCTACCCTCTATAAAAACTGGTACTCTTTTGTACTGCCAGAAACATATAACAAGGTGTCAAATTCTGCTTGCTGCAAAGTATAGACAGGAAACAGCTTTTCCCCATCTTTACTCCTGCACATGCACTGGGTGGATTACCTTTATACATTGTGGTCTTTATCTCTTCTTAGCGTACACAGAAGCTGTAAGAGGAGAAAGCCGTGTTAGAGGAGTTAACACGGCACCAGCTCTAGGCAGATAAAGTTACATTTCTATTGATTTGATCTGTATATACTGTATGTTAGTGATGCAGTAGCTGGTGCAAAGTCCCTTTTTTAGGGTGCTGGTATTCACTTTTATAAAATACCTATATTTTCAAACATATTATCCCTTTTGTTTCCTACTGCTCAGTCCCAGCAGACACCAACTTTCCTTATTCACCCTTCCTGAGGCCAGAACAAAACCTTTTTTGCTAGTTAAGAAAAGAAATGTGTTATTGTTTATTACACTGTAAATCCATAGGCATGTTATCATCAGAAATGTCATTGAAAAAGCAATATAGTATTAAAATAAATTGGGCAAGCATGAAATATGCTGTAAGCATGCATAGTCATTTATTTCCTGCAGCTACTTGTTTATGAATGTAATACTATTTTTGTTATGAAAAGACAAGTTATGCAAATATAATGTGAAACTAAAATCATACAATAATGTAATGTTTAATGGATGGGATATTCTGATTTACTGCACTGATTTACAATAGAAGCTTACCATTTATTTGTGGTGAATTTTTACTTCATTTTTTGTGTTTTTTCTATATTTACCTCTATAATTCCAATAGCCACTGGCTATTGGATTTTTTAAATTGCTTTAAACTGCTTTTGGCTTTTTAAAATTGCAATAGCCAATAGCAGGCTGGGTATTGCTCCACCCCCCTGCCTTCTTTTAATCATCAGAGGAGAAGACCTGAGAGATAACTTTTTCTCTCATGTCCACTCCTCTGCTGATTGACAGAAGGCAGTGGGAGGCAGCCATTCTGTTATTGGTGAATCCGCTGAAATCTCCTAATTTTCATTACATTTTTTGAGAATTAAAAACTCTAAGGGGGTTATTCACAAAGCTGCCGAAGGCAGCCGTGTGAAAACCCGACCCGAAGTGGAGTGAGCCGAACGCTGTTCGGCTATTCACTTCAGGCTTGCACAGCTGATTTCAGCCATATATCGGCTAAAATCAGCCGTACATCGGCTTGCTTCGGGTGGCTTCGGGTTGGCTGAACATGCTCTGCATGTTCAGCCAACCTGAAGTGCAGAACGAGTTAACCTCAGCCGATCCAACATTTGGATTGGCTGAGCC
>NW_017307346.1:0-20652 GCF_000935625.1 Nanorana parkeri
CCCAGACATGCCTTATGGGCAGGCTCTGTGACAACCCCTAGAGGGCTGACAAAAAGATGCCTCAGAGGCAGCTAAAGAGGCTCTTGTCTTAACATCAAGAAGAGGGACTCCTTCAACTTTAAGAAGTTTATAACATACCAGTAGAGTTCCCCTTTAACATCAGGAAAGAATCTGTGCAAGCCTTGTTTAGAGAAGAGCCATTCAGATCCATCTTTTGTTTATTGTACTGGACTCTGTCAGAACTCCTAAACCTAGGACTGCACTCTCTTTTTGTTCCTTTTTATTTTACTGCTGTTATATATTTTTTCTTTCTTTATTATCTTTTTCTGTATATTTTTCTGCACCGTTTCTTTTATTAACCACTTGCTGTCCAGAGCAATTACTTACTATTTGCGCACACGTGATAAAATATACATTTTTGGCCAGAAAACAGCTTCAAACCCCCAAACAAACAATGACACTGTATATGTTCTGAAAGCTGAGGCCCTGTAGAATAAAAAAAAAAGCTAGTTGCAATTTTTTATGTCGCACGGTATTGGCGCAAATGTTTATCAAACCTGTATTTTTAGGATAAAATAAACTGAATTAAAATTTAGTGCACAGAAACATACTATAGTACCCAATTTGTTGGTACAATATAAATTATGGGGTCATGTCGAGTAAATGGATACCAAACATGTCAAGCCTTAAAATTGCGTTCGCCCGTGAAGCCGCGAAAAATTTCAATACCCCAAATTTCATTGTTTTCATAGGGAACACTTTAAACGCTTTTACCGCTCATCAGTTTAGTGCTAAGAGTGATTAATGGTTCTAGAATTATTGCATATATAGAACAGAATATGTAACATGTGTAGCACAATTGTCATTTTCATATATAGACACACCGACATGTGTTTGCATGTGTATGTGCGTGCACGTGGGGGGCGGGGAAGCATTTTTTTTATTTTTCTTATATGTTTTTTTAAATTTTTAAACACTTTTTTTTTTTTACACTAACCTTATTGCTATCAAATAGGGGGTCTAACAAGCCCCCTATGTAATAGCAGACAGGGTGTGACAGGTCCTCTTTGTGGAGACATCAGGGGTCCTTCAGACCCCTAATGTCACCTAGGGACCCCAAAGAAGCTGAGGAAGCAGAGATTTGCTTCCCCTGCTTCTTCTCCTGGCTCTAAGACCCGGAGACTGTAAATAGTGACACCGGAAGTGATGTAATACACATCACTTCCGGGTCCAGTGATTGGAGGAGAGATCAGTGGCTGCTGAATCTCTCTCCAATCGTTGCGGGTAGACCTTCCAAGCCAGTCCCGGGTGCTGTAAGAGGATAGCGGAGCCCGGGGAAACTGACAAGGGCCCCGGCGAGGGAGGGGGGAGGGCACCGCACGGTACAAACGATCCGGGGGCTGTATAGATGCCGGATCGCTTGTACATTAACAGCCATCGCTGGCTATTTAAAATTACACCAAGAACACAGCTGCTGCAGCAGCTGTGTTCTTGTTTTAACCACTTCTGCGGGCCGCTGTCTTTAAACGTATTGTGGCCCGGAAGTGGTTAAAGGACGATCTTAAAAATGGTTAGGTTTATCTCTACGCTCTAAATAAGAACTTAAAGTATCCTTGCCTCTGTGTAGAGCGCTACTGTATAGTGAAACCTATTATATTCCTGTCCCAGAGGACAGTGGCTTTGTTTAAGTGTTTTGAATTGTCACAGCACTTGCTGAAATTGGTTTGTGTTTTCCATTAAAAGTACGTAGTGGCAGCTGATGTTTGGTGGTTAAAGGGTTAACTGCAGAGTTAACCAACCGTAGTGACGATCGCTCTCAGTCCGCTGTGTAGGGGGAGGCTGAGAGCGCTATCGCCACGTCCTTGTGCTGGCTCACTCGGTTCAGAACAGCGTATAGTCACGTGTGATTGACATACAGTGAGTTCACAGTGATGATTCGAGGATCCTTAGACTGCTGGAGTTTAGAGGGACTGGAAGGAGCGGCCTAAGAGCCAGCCGGCTCAGAGGAGCAGGTGAGTATAACTTTTTTTATTTTTACACCCCAGATGAAAATGAGCGTTTAACCCTTGCACTGTGGGGCTAGCCACACTGCAAGAGATAAGAATCATTTTTCTTGGAATTCTTCTTTAAGAAATCTAGGTTGCATCACATCAAGCAGCAGGGAAAGAGACGCAAAGCATACTGGGAATCCAGAAAGTTGTTCAAAGTGATGGGCAGAGAGAAGGCAGCACTCACTACATACATTGTTTTGTAACAGCAATTATTTAAATATCTGTTTTTTCTTTTAAAGACCCCTCTTTAAAACAGGTTTTACAATTGCACATCCATTTTCTCAAAGACGCTTGCCAGCTATAGAGGAGCTGCATATTTGAAAATAATATAACACTGACATGCTGTATAATTATGTAATCAGAGTTCATATATTATTATTATACAGGATTTATATAGCGCCAACAGTTTGCACAGTGCTTTACAATATAAGGAAGACATTACAATCACAATACAATTCAAGACAAGATGGTAAGGAAGGCCCTGCCCCTGGGGGCTTACAATCTAAAAGGGGGGGGGGGAGTGATACATGAGGAGGTAGCTGTGTGGGGATGACTTGTCTGTGAACGTGATGGTTGAGTGGTTAGGTTAAGGTGGGATAGGCTTCCCTGAAGGGAGTGGGAGATAGACGAACAGGTTGGGGTAAAGAGTTCCAGAGGATGGGAGAGACTCTAGTGAAGTCCTGGAGGCGAGCATGGGAGGAGTTGACTATATATATATATACTATATATTCTATAAATTGATCCTTTAAAAATGTTGTTAATGATGACAGCCTTTTAACTTTTACAAATGGTTTGTATGCATCTTCCACAGCCTACATCCAATGAAACCACAGTACAACCTCAGGCTTGCTATTTTGCAATGAGCAAACACCCATTATGTACAGTATATCCCCATTTCTCATTTTTGAGGTTTGTTTCACAAGTCAGTCCGGGTCCATCGGTTACATTTGTTTTGAGCCTTCTAACCAATGCAGGCAGCCATGCAACCACAAATGAGTTGCATGGAAAGCAAGTGAACACAACTTTTCTGTGACTATATGGCAACTGTATTTAAGAGTAGTCAATAAATACCATACGGGAAGAGGAACACCCAGAAGGCAACAGCGCACAGTATAGATGTAACAATAAATTGCTGGCCATATTCTTTCCTCTCCTTTACTTTTTCATTCTTTTTTTCTTAATAGCGATTATTTACCAGGCTGATTTGTACTGCTGACCTGAAAAAAATTTGCTTAGAGCTTAGCGGCTCAAACCCACACACAAGTACTCACATAGCCAAATGAGTCAGATGAGTGAAGCTGGCCAGACACGGATCAAATTCATTTCCTGCTAAATAAGCCAAAATTCCATTTGTTAGTGGTCCTACTGTCAGGAACCATAGCACCTCCAGGTGGCGCTGGAACTAGGCACTGCAGTTCCTGCCCTCACCTGCAGGTGTTTCCAGGCACCCAGGAGCTGTCAGGTACCAGACCACCACTGGGTGGTGCTGGAAAGTGCAGCTCCAGTGCTCACCTGCAAGTGTCTCCCAGCTGTCAGCGCTTATCGACCACCTGGTGCTACCTGGGAAGGGTATTTAATCCCTCCCTGCAGTCAGGACTTTGGCTCAGTATTGTTGCCATATCCTGTCCCAGTCCTGTATCCTGGTGCCCCCTAGTACCATGACCTTTGCCCCGTGGCTCCCCATGTGTTACTTTGCTCACTGGATTTAATTGTCCTGTTACCTTGTTGTATGTGTTTGTGTTTACATTTAGTTGGTTACTATTACTTGTTTGTGTTTACTTGTGGGTGTTGGTGGGGTTATTTGTGCTATGTTTTGGTGTGTATAATAAACGGTATATAAGCTCAGTGGCAGTTTCTGGTGTGGTCATGTATTTGGTCCTTTCGTGTGGGTACCTGCATACGGTGTGAGGACACCAGTGCACGGTACCTTGACACCTGCCAACACCACCCATCAACTTTTGTTGAAGGAACTGGGTGGAAAAATGTCAGCCGAACAGCTGACAACTGTCACGGTTCTGATGTCCTGACAGCTGCAACAGAATGCAATAGCTGGCAGGGGAAATTCTTCCATACATGCACTTTAACTAATTATTTATCATGGTAAAAATCTTAAGGTGTATGGCTAGCCTAACTCATCCCCCTTCTCTGCATGCTCTGTGCAGCCTTAAGGTGCCCACACACCTTGCGATAATTGTACCATAATCGCGGGAAATCCTGCGATCGTACGATTATCGCAAGGTGTGTGGAAGGCGTGCGACCTCTGCTACTGTAAGGTTGCACGACTTTTATCTTAGGAACATGTTCGAAAACCCGCCGAGAATCGTACGATTGTCGGCGGGTGTGTGGCATGTTCGAAGATAAATGCCGCACGGGCCGGTGTGCGCAAGCGCACACTGCCCGTTCAGCATTGCGGTCACCGAAAGTACGATCTGCCTGTCCAAGATAGGCAGATCGTACATTTTTAAAATTACCTTACAACCATCGCAAGACAAAAGTCTTGCGATTTTTGTAAGGTGTGTGCCCAGCATTATGTAGACTTCTAATTAGAAGGAGGTAAAAGGACGAAAGCAAGCAGCTTCTGTTGTGCTTTCTCTGTAGAACACCCATAATGCTCTCTGACAGCAGTGTCATGGGTGCTCCTTGAAGTAAATATTTATTTGTAAAATAAAGATTATGTATTAAGAATTTTAAAAAATAAAGTAAAACACCAGGATTTATAAATAATAAATTGCCCAATGCACATTTCAATGAAAAAGCAGCGCTCATGTCTACTCTCAGCACTGTCTCCCTCAAAAGCTCTGACTTGCTGTTGCATTCAGCGTCATTCAATCCCTGTTATGTGAGCCCAGGCCGTCATGTTCTTGCCTGTCATGAACTAGGGAAGCATTATGCCGCCTTGGACTCAGAGTACTACTGCACAGAACAGATGTCATAATAACATGAGCGCTGATCCATGTAAGACCCGCCAGCACTGGAGGTAAAAGAGAAAGAAGAAGACCTGTGATATCTCTTCTTTCTCCAGTAGTGGATGGTACTGCACGGTGTGACTATAGGCAGTTCCGAACTGACCGAGCCATCACAAGGACATGGCAATATCACTCCCAGCCTCATCCTGCACAGAGATTTCCCAGCTCACGGGACAACAATCTCAGGCCAGCAGACTGAGATCGATAGTCACTAGCGTTGGTCAACCTTGCAGTTAATTCTCTATACACAAAACAATAGCTGCCACCACGTGTTTTATCGGAAACACATATCATTCTTAGCAAATGCTGTGACAATTCACAAATTTAAACAAAGCCTATGATACCGCTGTCCATTCAGACAGGAATATGACAGGTTTTACTATACATTAGCGCTCTTCACGGAGACAAGGGTACTTTAAGTTCCTATTTTGAGCGTAGAGATAATATTAACAATTTTTAATATTAGGAAAAATATACAGAAAAAAATGTTAACAAAGAGAGACAAATATATAACAACAGTAAAATAAAAAGGAATAAATAGAGAGTATATAACAAATCCGGGGGTTTAGTACGTTCTAGAAGAGTCCAGTTCAATGCAACAGAAGATGGATCTGAATGGCTCTTTCTCCAAGTAAGGCTTGCAAAGATTCTTTCCTGATGTTTAAGGGGAACTCTTCTTGGATGCTATAAGAGCTTATCCTTTTGATGTTAGGAGCTTTATTGTTGTTAAAATGAGAGCGCTGACCGCCCTGCGCAGCCACTTTTTGTCGATCCTCTAGTTCGGCAAATGTTTTTGAACCCGAGTACCCAAACTGCAAACTGAAAATAAGTTTGGTATTGCATTGCAGTTTGGGCGCTCGGGTTTAAAAAACGTTCGGCATCACTGCCTTACGCAAAATAAAACACACATATTCAAACATTTATACACTCAATAAAACTCACACATGTAATGAAACACACACAATTATCACACACTCATTAATAAAACACACAGATCACACCCGTAATGAAACACACACATCACACACTCATTAAAAAACACATTAGAAAACACACCCATCACACATGTAATGAAACACACACACATCACACACACACATTAACCTCTTGCCGTCCGCCCGTTGTAAAAAAACGGACGGACGGCACTGCAGCATTGGCGGGTTGCCGTCTCCAGACGGCATTTTTTTCTGCTCGCGCGCGCCACCTAGCGGGCACGCACGGGCAGAAAAGACCCGACCATTGCACACACCCGTTACGGGGTGTTTCACATATAGGCGACACACACATCACACACTTATTAAAAACACACACACTCATAAAACACACACAATTATTAACAATAAAAATTAAAATAATTGCCCCCTCCCCTGGTGTCCAGTGGGACACTTGGGGATTATTCTGGTGGTCCAGTGGAGGATCGGTGTGATCTGCATCTCTGGCTGATGCAGACCATACTAATTGTGGGCAGCGACACCACGAGGGAGTGATCAGTATGGTCTGCATCAGCAACAGATGGAGATCATACCAGTGATCCTCTACTGGACCACCACAGGATGATTTTCATTTAATATATTGTCGGTTCGGCAATATATTAACTAGGATCTGGGCACCTGCCAGGTTTAAAGATGGCTGCCCCATTCGTGGAACACTGGAGGCCTGCGCGGGACACTTCAGGAGAGAAACTGGAGTGTGCGGGCCCCGGCAACTGGCACCTGGGCTTGCGTGCCACCAGAGGGGCCTCTGCGTGCCCTCTGTGGCATGCGTGCCATAGGTTCACTATCACTGCTCTAGGTGGTGTCCCTGAGCCGGCCCATAAGCCAATTTGGAAAGACTAGGGAAGGTAAGCAGGAGGGCCAAGTATTTTATAATCCTCTCCTCTGCACCTCCCAAATTGTCAATTCCATAACTATCAACATAGTTTAATAGTCTTACATATTACTATCTGATAACCCCTAAAGTATTGTGTGTCATGACATTAGCTTCCTGTAGACACTACATTTGATATGCTTAGGAATAATGGGTGTCTCAGAAGGGGAATTATGTGTTTCTAGCCTTCTGGACCTCATAGACTTGTTAAAATTAGTACGCTCGGACTCAGGAATAAACGAGACAGCTATATATACTTATTATTCAGATAGTTCTTCCAGGTTCAGAATTATGACTATTAGGACTATTTAAATCACAGGCCCAGATTAGCAGTTATCTTTTTGCATTGAAATGCTGAGATGGCCTAAACAAAATGTAACCCATCAGTGACAAGACAGCCTGTTGTGATTCAAAGAGTTTTAGCAAAATATGGCGAAGATGTAATGTTCAAATTAACATTCAAGTGCTATGACCTCATTACCGTCACACACGGATCACACCCACCGAATATAAATAGGAATGCGGGTTAGAACGGCCCAGTGGGGGGAAGTGTACACGAGGGAGCTTGGTGCCCAACCTGGGGATGGCCTTTAAATAGCATTCATTTAAAAGGATCATATCACTCGAAACTAATATGTCAGTTTTTGGTAGAGGCTGAAGAATTAAAGTACCTTATAGTTTGTTTTATCTTATGAGCACCCTTTTGGGAGACTCTGAAATTGGGTTACTAGGTCTGCATCACTACTGCGGCCATTATAAGGATCTCCCACTCTCCTGTTTGAATTTATCTTGACTTTATATAATGAAGAATGTACCAGGAGGACCTGGAATACACAAATATGTCCAGGAACACCAAAAACTCACAGATGAACAGGAATACGGTCAGAATATACATCAGAATTTACATCATATAGATCTATAAGAAGCCAGAAAACCAAACTTCAACTCTTGGGTGGACCGATTCTTTAATGTTAAAATTAAATTGTCAGTTATTTTAAAATGCATGCACAATTCTAACGGAAAATTAGTCTACAACATAGCAAATGTTTTACTTGTAGATGCCATCAGCTTTTCCTATTGCTTAAAAATGTACTAATTATAAGCGACTGGAATGAGAACCATTCAGCTTTCATGTTTTCTTGTGACTAATACAGGCAATATGGAGTAAGAGCAGAGGTAGCAAAACTGAACCCTTTTACATGGTGTACAGGAAGGAAATGTGAAATATATTTATGCTGATATACTCCCACACTACATGCAGCAAACCACTAACAGCATTGTGTGGGCTGATACCACTAGATTACTATTGAGCATTACACATCTCTTTTGCCTTTCACTTTCTGAGCTTCCACATCACAAACTACTGTTTATATGGGCCATAGTCCACTTTTAAGTGCACCTGCTTTTTTTAATAAAACTCTTTTATCACCAGTAAGAGAGAGATTCACTTACTTTATGGGGTCTATAATTCACCTGGGGATCCACACCAACAGGCGATATAGTGAATTTCAGAGTAAACGTAACTCACTCCCATGATGAACTACAATCTTAATACAAATTAGTAAACTAAATGTGAGGTTGTAGTCCATCATGGGAGTGTGCTTGGAGCGGTGGTTACTTCACAACACACACAGGGACCATGGGATACAAAAGTATCCACCCTCCAGAAGGAATGACAGTCTCAGCACAAATTCAGAGATGATGTGAGGCGGGGGCATTCTCAGGCATGATGTCACCCGCTGGGACGTCCTCACGCACGGGACGACACCATGTACGCGCGTAATGACGTCACGCCCACTTAACTGCCGGCGTCCATCTTGGTGATGGATGCCAGCAACGAGAGGAGGGGATGTTCATCCGGTGGGATAAGGTATGCCGCCTGGTCCCCACCTCTCCCATGCACCTGTTCAGATATCGGTCCATGACCGAGTGCCTGACTTTTCAGAGGGGGGTGATGCCAAAATGATTGTCGGTCATTTTGGTGTCAACCCCTTTGATGGTGTCACCAGTGGGGGCCGCACCCCCCTTGTGACGCCCTGATTTGAGGATCTAGAGCTGAGTGATACACAAATAAGCTACATTTTTGGTAAAGTTAAGGTACGTGAATCCATTTCTAAGATTTAACTCCTGAGTTTGCTGTCACTTTACCATTCACTTTGGCAAACCACAGACACTTTTACTAAATACTTACAAAAAAGCAAGATTACACCATCTGCATAATGATTACCCTGGGCTCTTCAAATGGAGTACAGCTTGCAATTTAGAGATGCCAGTTTGCTTTTGTGTACAAGAGTCATTTATATTTAATGATAATTAACAAAGTTTGTGTAAATTGTGTAACCCTTTCTGTTCTTGCAGTGCAACGATTTAACACTGAATACTGGATATGACATTATCCTCCAGAGATTACTGAATGGGCGGAAGATGTGTAAGGATGTGGAGGATCTACTAAAGCAGAGGTAAGAGCATCTATTACTGTTATTCACTAAACTCTATAACATAAACCTTCACACATGTATCACCAATACTCAGTATTTAGTCTTACAATACTGTAAACTAGCCTTTCTCAACCAGGGTGGGGTGACTCCTGCCTTCCTCAGGAGTGCCTTAAACTTGCACAGGGTCAAGCCTTCCCATGTTGCAGGCAGGCTTCTGATGTAAAAGGGGGGACTCTGATGTGGAAAGGGGGCGCTTTTAAAAGGAAAAAATGGCTTCTGAAATGAAGGGGGCTGCTAAAAGAAGGGGGCTGCTAATGTGAGGGGGGCTCCTGATGTCAAGGGGGACTCTGATGCAAAAGGCGGGATGTCAATGAGGTGGCTCTGATTGAAAGGGGGATCCTGATTTCAAGAGAGAATCCCAATTTTACACTTAGGGGTCTATTCACAAAGCTGCCGAAGGATCTGGCCGTAGCTTCGGCCGATCCTTCGGCTAGCTTCGGCACCAGGACCCCTTCGGTTCATGCTGAGCATGTTCGGCTGATCCGAAGCCACACGAAGCAAGCCGATGTACGGCTGATTTCAGACAATGTACACGGTGTTCGGCTCACTTCACTTCTGATCGGTCATTCACTCGGCTGCCCTCGTCAGCTTTGTGAATAGACCCCTTAGTTTACTCTTAGAGTAACTTAGTAGTTCACTGATCTTCATGCTTCCTTGCTGTCCAGTGCATGGAGCCGGTGGCCAAGAATGGTAATAAAATCTAATGTAGGAAAAAAAATAGAAATCTCTTTAAATCTTCAGCATAACCTACAAATTTGTTTAGATATTTCATATTTCACTACATCTCCTTCACAACTCCTTGCAACAGAAATCTGAAGTTTTTTTTCATTGAGTGTGATGTAATCCTATCACTTTAGATGGGAACACTTACTGCAGCAATTTTCCTGGTATAAGTTTTCTCGCTGCCTTCTTTAATGCTAAATGGTAACAAAGATTAATCATATTTGCTTTTCTTTAAAGTGAAACGTTGAGTATAGCTTATAATCCCAGTTTAGGTGGTATCTGAGCCAACAGTGTTGGTGAGTGACTGCAGTTGGTAATGACACCTAGACACTCCTTATCTATTAGTAATATTTGGGCTGGTTTACTCAGCTCCAACTAAGAACAATGCACTATGAAACTGATGCTGTCCTCCCAACTGTCCTTCATTTGGAGGTAGTGTCCCTCATTTGGAACCAAACCCCTCTTTCATGTACCGGTTTCCTTTTCCCGTCCCTCTTTTTGGTCTGATGTACATATATCAGTGAAAAGGTACTATTTAACTACCAAAAGTATAAAGCTGGAGATAGGTTTAGAATTTCATTAAAAAAAAATCATTTTCGTAACATTCGTTAAATTTTCTAATAGTTAATAGGGGGTCAAATCTGCAATCGATTTCGATAATAGTGACAAAAAAAATCAAAGGGGCAGGATGGAATATTTTATTGAATTAATGATATTCTAACAGTGAATGTGGTTTTGATTTTGGATGCTCCATTTATTCCAAAATCAAATGTTAAAACCAAACTAAATTTGAAACAACATTCGTCAAGTTTCTGAAGGCATTATGTTCTTTTTTTCATTATAAGATTTTGTATACAAATGTTGAACGAAATTCTATCAGTGCATGGCCAGCTTTATTTTACACTAAAACTTTTATCTTATCTCTTAATTATTTTGTTTTCTATTTCAAAAAGCCAACATGATGAAAAAGTAATGGTTTTGGCATATAAATTCTTAATGGACACATAACTGGGCATGTGGCATTGTATGAGGAGGTGTCCCTCTTTCTCATCTCAACAAAATCGGGAGGTATGCTAAACTACCTTTTTGGATAACTAATCTTTAAAGCCCATTTCCACCTTTGCGGAGGTATTTTTTTTTTTTAAACATATCGTGTGTACATGAAGTAGGCATATGCAGTTGCTGTATATGAACATAGAAATTTACTTTTTTCGTTTCAAACCCTAGTGGAAGACTGTGAAGGGAATTTTAAATTTGTAGGATTCAGGCCCTCTAAAAAGTCCATAAAAAAGGTGAAAGGCCAACAATGTGAGTGATGAAAATGTACACACATAAACATCATCACTGCACCTCTACATTACCACAATAAATGCTAATCACTTACAAAGGTGGAAATGAGCTTTCAAATATAAATTCAGCCAAAACTTGTGTTTTTAGTTTTGGATAGAGTGGAGAAGGATTAGTACCTCAGTCAGGTTTTACTGTTATCTGTGAGAGATTTCCCCTCACTTTGAATCTGTTTTACCAGACAGGAAGTAGGGGGAACTTCTGCAACAAAGACACAGGCAGCAATAAAAAGTTGAGAGTGGTTCTAGCTTTCCCCTACTGTACTACTGAAAATAATTTTTATTTCATTAGATTTAAATAGATTGCATGTGTGGGTACACACGATCTCCTCTTTGTAAAACGTCTTACATTCTGTATCTAGCCATTCACCATTTCACACCACCTTAAGCAGCAAAATGGCTAGACATGCCCCTTGTCAAGTATGATAAATAAACAAAAAAGTTTTGTGAGCTTGAGATTCTTAACACTGGATCAAAAAGAGAAAAAATAAGTTTACAGGTAAAGGAGCCCTCTTGGGTCTTGAAATCTGGACACTGTGTCCCCCTTATGTCAGTTATGGCCTGTTCTGATGCTAATGCGGTTGTATTGTCTGCCTCTAGCCTCACTCCTTTTCTCTTACTTTTTATAATTTAAAACATCAATGCTTCTGTTCTAGATTCTGAGACAATTATCCCAGAATCAAATAGTCCCATCTTATTGATCTGTTTCTTTCTTATCAGGGCCATTGCTGAAGAGAAATACGGAAAGGAGTTAGTTCAAATTGCAAGAAAGGCTGGAGGACAAACTGAAATAAAGTAAGAAATGATGAAAAAAGTTTGAAACAAGTGAATAATGTCAGCCGATGGCACATCATATCAATAAATGGCATGCAAATTTGTATTATATGGTGGCTTGTTTTGCTATGCATTCTGTAAACTCAGCTATGTAACTACCATTATACTTAAATTTGTGATATGTCAGTAAACAAGCACTTCTTTGTCAAGAGTTTAGATACAGAACTGTCTCAACAAAATGATGGACTCTGATTAATGCAAATATAAATGATGATCCTGGCCTTTACTAGAATACAGAGCCCAAGCTTCTTGTGCTGCCTGTGCAGCATAGAAAGGAGCCTTCTAAATTTAGGCCCAGACCCAAGGCTTAAAGTGACCCTAAACCTTCAGATCAAAAGAAAAAAAAAAAATTAGTAGCCAACCTTTATGATTGTATACTCTCTGGAGTTTTTCCTCTGACATTGAAAGCAGGTCAATGAAAACACTTTTGTAACTGCAGGCATGCAGCACTTTCTGTTTCTGGGTGGCTATGTTTTCTCTACATGGCTCCATGGAGCGTCTAGGATAGCCAACTACAGAATGGATGTGTCCGTTTCTCCTCGCTCTCTGGACCACCCACAATTTGCTTCCCTGTTAGAAGTAGGCTTGTCATATGCGTTAGCCAATGTATGCGCTCCATTCCCCCTTCTGCCTCCTTCAGGTTGCTAAGTAACGCACTGTGTGAGTGCCCACTGCATCATAGGACATGTAGTGCCAAAGGGTGGCTAGACAGGGCCATGCATGGGTACATGCACTTCCATGAAGCTGTGGAACATAGTTGGGGCCCCATGCATGGTCTGAGCCCAAGAGTAGATCAAAAGTTTTAATTACACTGGGGAACAAACTTGTTCTTACCGAATTTGAGTGTGCTGGATTTAAATCTGAAGTTAGTTGTCCTTTTTGCGAAATTATGTCACCTCTCGCATGATGACATGGTCTATCTGAGGAATTTATGGTCACGCAGCCTTAAAATTAGGCTTAAACAACCATCTTGGCAAAAATATTCTTTATGTATTCACAAAAACATGTAGGTGCATCACAATATGCATTACATTTTGAAAAAAGGCAAAAAAATCACCTGTGTGGAGTAAAATATGTATTGCCACTTGTCAAATCTGAAACATTTATCCATTATAGTCATTATTAGTATTCACTACTGCTTTTTACTTTAACATATATTTTGACATAAATATGATAGGTTAGATTCAGAATAACTGATAAGGATGTGATGCAAAGTTCAAATATGTCCTATTCAGGCAAGAATTTGTACTTGTAGCTGTGGACTTTCTCAGGGCAATCTTGTTTGATGCTCCAGCAGTAGTCTGCCATCATATTTTTGTCCCATCGCCATTGATAGCACTGTTCCCCACGCATGAGGTCTTGGAAGCGCTCTGCCTGTTCATCACTAACAGCCTCAAGGTTCTTATGGGTATTGATCAAGGTGACTATTCAGGAAATGGAGCTTGACACTCATGTTGCACCCAATATCGTGAAAAGCCAACAGCATTTTAGTAACGAGAACCTCATACTTATCTGCCTCTTTGTTACCAAGAAAGTTTTGTATAACAGCCACAAAAGACACCCATGCTGCCTTCTCCTTGTCATTCATCTTCTTGACAAATTCCTCATCACGTACAGGGGAAACTTTTTGCTATTACTGTTTAAAGCCCTTCCATGTGCACCTTGCTGTAAAGCTGGTAACAAGTTGATGAGTGCGTTTACCATTTGTTTTGTTTTGCTTGACTCATCACGTACAAGGGTACGAATTTGAGGTCCATTAAACACACCTGCTTTTTCCTTCTCGAAACACAAAGCAGGAAAAGCAGAAACTACTGTATATGTTGAAAACATTCCCCATCAACACTTAATGCCTTCATGAACTGTGTCATCAAGAAAATCAGTTAATCAGATACATCTCTATAATCCAAAATTAACAAAAAAGATAAAGAATATTGATGTATGTAAAAGAAAAGGCAGGGGCGCCCACAGTTTTTCGTCTGGAGATCTACTTTTCAAATGACGAGCTCAATGAGATCTACCAACAAAAAAAAACCTGCATTCAGGGGCGGGAGGGGGCGTGGAGGTGCATTGAAGTCAATGGCACCGCAGCCAGGCCCTTTGCCCACAGTGGGACCGCATGCACCCGGAACCCAGGCACATTAGTGCCTGCGTTCCAGTCCAGTGTGATCCGCAAAAATGCTGCAAGCACTATGTTTGCAGATCGCACTGGACTGGAATGCAGGCACTGATGCCTGCGTTCCGGGTGCAGGCGATCGCACTGTGGGCGGGGGGCATGGCTGCGGTGCCATTGACTCCAGCACGGTTAGCTGCTGGAATGCACTGTATTGCATAGTAAACTCCCTCCTGCGTTCTGAAGTCAATGGCACACCAGCCATGCCCCCCTTCCCAGCCGCAGTGCGTTTGCGTGGCTGCGGTACCATTCAGTTCAACACACCGCCGTGCCTGCTCCTGCCCAAACTGCACAAACGGAGCTAGCCGCAATGCGTTCCATTGCGTTCCGGACACAATAGGACCAGAACGCACTGAGAATGGTGTGAATGAGGCATTAGAAATCTTAACTGCGCAGCCCCTTAGCTATACTATCAGCTCCCACTCAAGCCAATAGCCTACCTGCTTCTGCCTCTTCAGGTGTAGTCACAACGTGCAGACTGGGAGGAGTCTCTAAAGCTGCAGGCGGGGAGGGGCCTGTCAAATGTGCTGAAGAGAGGGAGGAGCTGCTAGTGCTGGATGCAATGGACAGTGAAGCAGACGGCGGAAGGGCGGGCTGAGGGGCGGGAGCAAGTGTCTCATGGAAGTGGCGGCACGCCTACTCTACGCTACCGCTACATACAGGAGGGGAGAGCCGAATGTGTCGGATGTTTTAGCGTCCGACATATTCGGGTAAACGGAGCACGGGACAGGGAGCTTAATGTGTATAGTTTATACATAATTTACATGATATAATTGAACTAATTCCAGTTTCATTTACTGTGTAGCCCCATTGACTACATTTCACATGCTCAACGACTCGCCCGAATAACATTAGTGTACCGGAAAATGTGGTGGCTGCGAGCATGTTATTTTTAACAGTGTTTCTAATTTTCCACTGCGTATACATAATGCAGGCTGTATTATGTGTATGCCTGAAGTGTGCATCTTGAATTTCTATTTGTGTTGGGTGTGAAAAATATCACTTACATTTACTTACTTACTTACTTACTTACATTCTGGGCGCATTTGACCTTTGCATTTGCAGTTAAAATGATTACAATAGTATGTACCAGACTCCATACTATTGTTTAGACATGTAAGCCGGCAAAAAATTTGTTTAGTTTTGTTTTGTTTCGGATTTTTAGTTATTTCATTTTTCGGGTTTCGGGTCTGAAAGTCACTGGGGGGAATTTATCAAGGCACTTGCGACAGTTTTCTGTCCTATCTCATTAAATTACTTTTTTCCTCGTTATTTGCGCCTCATTTATCAATGCAGCCTAAGCCCTGTTAATAAATGTCATTTTTGTGAGACATCAGAAAACTTTCACAAAACTGTCGTATGACCATTCTAGACAGCGGTAACTTACCGAATATATCGCAAACTGACTCCCCCAGCCGAAACTGTCGCATATACCCCCACGATGCTGCAGGTGCCTCCCCCTCTGCCTGAGTGTAAAGTTCACTGTGCTTCCACGTTTCCAGAAACTCTAGACCTCATTAATTAAATCCGAAATCATTAATAATATAATCCCTCCGATCCGTCCATATCAAATCAGGCACCGCAGGTCACCTCTTTTCCCACTGTTCCATACAGTTAGCACCCCTTTTTGCCTTTTCCACCTATACTTTCAGTCCATCGCTATCTATTTCTATCCTTTTCTGTGTCAGAACAAATTTCCATTACCTTTCTTCTTGTCAATGTTTCCTCCGTAATCTTGCTCCTCCCGGTTTCCAATACACTAAATGTGTCACCCACAGTTTACTCTGCTTGCTGGGTAAACCACTTCCCCCTATGTAAAAAATTATTTATTTATTTTTTGTTTTAGCGGCCCGGCGCCGTTCTTGAAAAAAACAAAACAGCAAATGCATAGGAATGCATAGCTACGCTTCTATTGGCTATTCTAATGTACAATAGCCAATCACAGAATAGCTATTGCACCCTCCCACTGCAGCTGTCAATCAACAGAAGAACTTAATAACAGTTCCAAAATGTAATAACATCAGTTCACAACTGACACATTGTTTTTCACAGGCTATAATTGCTAAGTGCAATTCTTTCACTGATAATTTTTGATGTTAGCACACTTTTTAGTTATACCCATCACAAAGTTTTGAATCTGAAAACATATTACTCGTGTTTTATTTTTATTTTTTTTCAAATTCTTTATTTAGAGGTTTTTTTATATTTTTCCAGAGGTATCACAGAAGGGATAAAGAAAAAATAACCAAGGTACAACAATGGCCCCTCAAGGGCCCAAAGGGTGGGGTGTAGTACACATTACAGAATAAATGAAATAACAAATATCCAATCTAGACCCGTATGGTGGCATTGAGAAATATAGGTGGGGGCCTCGGATATAGTATCAATGGAGAGTATTAGATGGAGGTGAGTGGGGTCATCTTCCGGAGTCCCGCTACTTGGGTACGAGAGTGGGTCTCATTACTGTCTGAAAGTGGTACATAACCGGGGTTTGGGGGGTGGGGTGGGGCAGGTAGGAAGGATGGAGAGAAAAGGAGTGCATTGCATAGTAGGGGGGGAGTAAAGAGGAGAAGGGAATTCCACTTAGTATGGGAGGGGCGGCTGAAGAAAAGATGCGGGGTATATTCTGGCCTGGAGATCTACCCAGTGTGTCCTTGGCGTAGGGCCGTATAAGCCGGAGAGTTGAAGAATTCAATCCAGTAGTACCAAGTGTTTCGGAATTTGGCTGGGGTGTTGTTGAGTGAGCGTGTGAGGTCTTCCATGAGGTAGATGTCGTGCACTTGGTCTAACCATTGGTGAATGGTGGGGGGTTCAGGTCTCCTCCAAAGGGTCGGGACGCAGGCACCAGCCGTGTTGACCAGGTGTTGCACAACTGAACGTTTGTACGTCTTAAGTGGGGTAGTGTTATGGTGCAGGAGGAAGAAGGCCGGGTCTCATGGCACCGGGGAGTCAGTAAATTGCTGAGTAGTGGCGTGGACTTGGTCCCAGAAGTTTTGGATTGCGGGGCATGACCAGAATATATGTAGTATGACTGCATGTGGGGTATCACAGCGCCAGCAATTGGATGGGGTCTGAGGGAACATAGAGTGGAGAATTTGAGGTGTCCTGTACCATCTGGTGACCAGCTTGTAGCCTGACTCCTGGTATTTATTGCTAATAGATGATTGGTAGGAGAGCGCGAGTAGCGTCCCACTTTCCCCTGAGCTAAACCGGATCCCCAAGTCCTCCTCCCATCTCGTGAGAAACCATGGAGTGGAGTCAGAAGAGTTGGAAATTAGTTGTGAGCTCTGGAGAGTTGTGAGGGGGGTGGGAGCGATCTTAGGAAGTGAGCAAGTTGTAAAGTTCTCCACGGATCCAGGGGTGTGGGGCCTTGGCGGGAGGTTACAGTGAGCCTGGAAGGCCAGGAAGAGCCTGTTAGGAAGTGAAGCGCCCTTCCTTTACCTGGAGAGCTAAGAGTTCGGAGTATGGCGTCCTCTATTCCTGGCAGGAAGGCTGGATTGCCCAGGATCGGAAGCATGGGCGAGGGGTCGGGCATAATGGTTGGGTGGGACCTTACGGCATGTGGCAAGGGGGAGGAACACCAAGGAAGGCCCGGGAGCGGTACCGCGGAAAAGGACTGTTCAAGGTCCGTCCAACGTTTTGAGGTTTGATGTCGACACCAGTCCATTACATGGGTGAGGTGGACCGCAATGTAGTATAAGTGGATATCGGGTAACCCCATGCCACCAGGGTGTTTTGGTAGACGCAAAATATTGTATTTGAGCCTGGGGGTTTTTCCTGCCCAGACAAAGTAGGTGAATAGGGCTCTCAGTTGTCGGAAGAAGGACGATGGGATCCTTATTGGTAGCGCTTGGAGGGGGTAGAGGAGGCGAGGGAGTACAGATTGTTTTAGTATGTTGCACCGTCCTTTCCAGGAGAAAGTGCCCTTGGACCAGGCCTTGAGATCAGAGGTGATAGCGGTAAGCAATGGAGGGAAGTTAAGGTAGTATATTTGGGAAGGGTGCCTCGGGAGGTGTACTCCCAAGTATTTTAGAGAAATCGGTGGCCATTTGAAAGGGAAGTTAGTTAACACTTTTCGCAGGCGGGGACCCGTGAGGAAGATGTGCATGGCGAACGATTTGTGGGAATTGACCAGGAAATTAGAGAGTTCACTCTCTAATCTCGGACAAGAGTAGCGGGAGCGAGACGTCAGGTGAAGTGAGGAAAAATAAAAGGTCGTCTGCAAAAGCAGCCACCTTGTGTTGGATATGGCCCTTTTAGACACCTTTTATATCTGAGTTGGAGCGGATAGTTCGGAGGAGAGGTTCCAGGGTGAGGACAAAGAGTAGGGGACAGAGGGGACATCCTTGACGGGTACCATTTGAGATGGTGAATGGAGGAGAGAGGACCCAATTCACTCGGACTCTCGCAGAAGGAGTGGAGTATAGTGAGCGGATCCAAGTTTGCATGAAGGGGCCGAGACCCACTGCGCCCAAAGTGGAAGCAAGGAAGTCCCAGTCCACCTTGTCGAACGCCTTCTCCGCGTCGGTGGACAGAAGGACGCAGGGAGAGGCGGACGACAGGGCAGAGTGGATGATCCCCAAGGCACGGGTGGTATTGTCCCTGGCTTCCCTTGCCGGGACAAAGCCCACCTGGCCTAGATGTATCAGGCCCACCAGATGAGGAGCGAGACGGTGGTATAGGATCTTGGCAAATAATTTTGTATCTACGTTTAGTAGCGAGATGGGCCTATAACTGGGACATAGGGTAGGGTCTTTGCCCTCCTTGGGGATGACCGTAATGTGGGCTAGCAGTGATTCGGGACGGACGGGGTTGCCGTCTCGTAAAGAGTTGAGGGCCAACAGAAATGGGACCGAGAGAAAGGGGATAAACTGTTTGAAGTAGGGGAGGGTGAAGCTGTCAGGGCCAGGGGCTTACCCGAATGGGTGGATTTGATGGCGCGTTCCAGTTCAAGGGGGGTGATCGGGGATTCAATCAGAGAGCTGACGGAGGGATCTAGAATGGGCATGCCCGAGTCTGAGATATATTTGACTATGCGAGTTAATCAGGTGCGCGAGGCCGGGGAGTGGGTGTTGGGCGAAAGGTTATACAGGGATGAATAATATTCGCTAAAGGCTGAGGTTATGTCCGCAGGCGTGGTGGATTTAGTACTCGGCTGTCTAACAATGGAGGGGATATGATTCCTGGCAAGTCGTTTACGTATGGCTCTGGCCAGATATGCGCCGCATTGGTTGCCATACTCATAAAAGCGAGGGATGCGAGGGATGCTTTGACTCGATCGAGGCACAGTGGGCAATAAGAGTACCCCTGATCGTCACCTTGTGTGCTTCCCAAACCATGTAGGGGGATACGTCCGGGGTGGTATTTTCCGCAAAGAAAAGGCGTAGGTCTTGTTCTAGGGAGGTGCAGATGCCGGGGTCGTGTAAAAGGGACTCGTTCAGCCTCCATTGCCATGGGCCTGGAGGAGGACCAGTTAGGGAGAGTGTGAGGATGACTGGGGCATGATCCGAAAAAGTGATATTCCCAATATCTGTGGAGAGGACACGGGGGAGTTGACTGTGATGTACAGAGAAGAAGTCAATACGGGTGTACCGCTGGTGTAAGTGGGAGAAGAAGGTGTAGTCTCTCATCGATGGGTGCTGAATGCGCCAGGCATCGGCCAGTTGATGATCAAAAAAGCACTTTTTAATGCGGTCCAGCTTGCTGAAGGAGAGATGGGAGGAGGATGCAGATGAGTCCACACCAGGGTCGAGAACGAAATTAAAGAGGTTAGGCAGGTACAGGTTGGCAATGGTGACAGTTTGGGAGCCAATAGTGCCTTTTACAAAGAGCACCTGGCCTTCTTCCCCGGCATAACTATCCAATAGCAGCCATGGGAGTGAGTGGGAGAGTACTATACTAACGCCTCTAGAGCGCTTGTCGGGTGAGCTGCTGTGATATACAGTGGAGTATCGTCGGTCACCTAGCCGAGGTATCTGGTCGGTCTTAAAGTGAGTCTCCTGGAAGAGCGCCACGTCTATTCTTTGACAGTGGAGATCTCGGAGGAGCATTGTGCGCTTTTCCGGGATATTAAGCCCTTTGGTATTGAGGGAGAGGACTTTGAGAGGGGGCATCTCCAAGGCTCAGAAGGGGAGGTAGATGGAGGAGAAGAAGAGAGTAGACAAAAAAGAGGGGGAGAGGAGAGGGTAGGAGGGAGAA
>NW_017307346.1:20707-30385 GCF_000935625.1 Nanorana parkeri
CTCGCTGTTCGGGTCACCACAGGCCCCAAAGGGGAGCTAAGGGTCTCCGGGGGTCTGGGCAGAGCCGAGGACCTATGTGGGGGAAAGTGGTGGACTACGGTCAGCGGGCGGGGGAGCACAGCTGGGGTAAAATCCAAACATGGTGAGATGCTATCACCTAGACATCAGGAACTGTATAAGGAGGGACAGGTAAACAAGGTCCCAACCTTATCAACAAAGACATATGTAAGTGCATTTTCAATAACATAGAAACAACAGCAGCAAAAACTAAAGCTAACATTAGTATCATCAACACAGTGAGCAACAGTGGGATGGCCATCGTGGAGAGCATCCGAGAAGAGTGGTTCATCTGGTCCCGTCCACTGGGATAGCCCTCTAGAGGGAGGCTGCGCTGGAGGTAAACACAAAGGCAAAGGTATCAGAGAAATGATAAACTATATAAGGCGGAAAACTCAAAAGTTTCTACCTGGTGCAAACAGTAACACACAATACACACCTGTCCAGGGGGGTCCAGTGCTGACGGTCCAGAGGACATCCTGCAGTCCGGCAGTGGCTAGGTCTGGTAAGGCAGGGGGTGAAGTGGCAGTCCAGTGGTATTTGGGTCCAGGGGCATTCAGCAGAAGGAGGGATAGCCCGAGGGCCAGTCCTTGCCGACTGGGGTGGTCCCGCTGGCAGGATAGTCCGAGGGCAGAATGGGGTACCAATGTGGAGTGTTCCGCATGGCCAGGGAATGTCACTAGCCAGTAGTCATCAGGGCAACCAGCGGGGACTGTATACGCAGGAGCCCGCTGGGGATGAAGCATGAAGGCAAATCGTCACGAGGCCTCGGAGGTTTAGGGCTCATTAGCCGTGGGTGCAGGGCGGAAGGCCCTGGGCCTGGTCCAGGAAGTGCTGCGGCGCCTCTGGGGGAGAGGCCGGTGTTTGACGTCTAGGTGAGGGCCAAGCCAGTTCGTGTCCTCCACAGGTGGCACTTCTAGGAAAGTGAAAAGTTCCTCCAGTTGGGTCGGGTGACGTAGAAGGAAGGTCCGGCCGTTCCGGCGCACACTCAGGCTGAAGGGATATCCCCAGGTGTAGAGGCCCCCAGCCCGGCGGATCTCGAGGAGAGGTTGTAGGGTCCGCCGCATATGGAGTGTGCGGCAAGATAGGTCTGGAAGGATAGAAATGTCCACTCCGTCAAAGGGGATGGGGCCCTTCTGCCATGGTTTGTGCATGATGGTTTCCTTCTCAGCGAAGAAATGAATACGACAGAGAATGTCCCTAGGCCTCGGGTCCCCGTCTGGCCTGGGTCCTCCCACGCGGTGGACTCGGTCTATCTCCAGGGGGGAAGCCGGAGCCTTGTCCAGTATGAAGTTGACCCCTATGTGATTACCTTCAATATTGGGTATAGAAATGGGAAGACGGTTCCGATATTCAAAAAAGGGTCCAGATGCCATCCGGGGAACTACAGACCGGTTAGCCTTACATTGGTAGTTTGTAAAGTGTTAGAGGGCATGATTAAGGACCACCTAGTAGAATTTGTTCGGGAAAATTGCACAGTAAATGACAACCAGCATGGATTTCGGAAAGACCGTTCTTGTCAGACTAACCTGCTAACTTTTTACGAAGAGGTAAGTAGAGATCTGGATGGATGGAGGGAGGCCGGTGGATGTGGTATACTTGGACTTTGCTAAAGCATTTGACACAGTACCTCATAAACGTTTACTATACAAGCTGAGGTCTATGGGCATAGATGAATTAATGTGTACATGGATAGAGAACTGGCTACAGGAACGAGTACAAAGAGTATCGATAAATGGCACCTTCTCGGATTGGGCTAGGATCATGAGCGGCATTCCGCAGGGGTCTGTGCTGGGCCCAATGCTGTTTAATCTATTAACGATATTGGGGAGGGGGTAAACAGCCATGTTTCAGTGTTTACTGATGATACCAAAATAGGGAGGGTAATAGACACTGAAACTGACGCTATAACATTACAGTGGGATCAGTGGGCAACCAGATGGCAGATGAGGTTTAATGTAGATAAATGTAGAGTTGCGCACTTTGGGGTTAAAAACAAAAAAACGGATTACACACTAATGGAAGCTCCCCTCGGAAAGTCCGAAAGGGAAACAGATTTGGGGGTCATTGTAGACCACAGGCTGAAAAATAGCTTGCAGTATCAGGCAGCGGTAAACAAAGCAAGCAGAGTCCTTTCCTGTATCAAGAGGGGAATGTTTTGCATGGACAAGTCCGTAATTCTGCCACTTTATAGATCACTAGTTCGGCCTCTTCTGGAGTATGCGGACCAGTTTTGGGCACCAGTGAACAGGGAGGATACAAATCATAAAAGGGATGGAGGACCTGAGTTATTAAACATGTTCTCCTTGGAAGTAAGGAGATTAAGGGGGGACATGATTTTCATGTATAAAATGTTTACCGGGGATAGTTACATTAGCAGCAAACCTTTTACAATTAACTCGATGACAAGGATGAGAGGCCACCACTTAAAATTGGTGGAGAAAAAATGTCAGCACAAGGGGCGAAGGGGTTTCTTCTCAGTTAGATCGGTCAAGCTCTGGAATTCGTGGCACATGCTGTGATTTCGGCTAAAGGTGTGGAATCATTCAAGAGGCGATTGGACGATTTCCTCAGGGACCGTAATATACAGGGGTACAAGTACTCTTAAAATTGAAAACACACAAGGGACCTATACATACTACACACCAATAGGAGCATACACACATACACAAATAGGTTGGACTTGATGGACATGTGTCTTTATCCAACCTCAAATACTATGTAACTATGTGGGGTCTCCCTGGGGCTGTGAGGGGTCTCCCTGGGGCTGTGAGGGGTCTCCCTGGGGCTGTGCAGGATCTCACAAGGATTGTGCAGGGTCTCACAAGGGCTGTACGGAGTCTCAAGTAGGCTGTGCGGGATCTCACCAGGGGTCCAGAGGGTGGATGCAGGCGGGGGGGTTGCTCAGGAAGAACGAGATGTGCGGCCGGCGCTGTAAACAGACGCCTCAAATCACAGGAAGTCTGCCAAGGTCCCCTGCAATCACGGGACCTCAAGCAGCGCTTCAGTTTAAAATGTTAAAGTGCCGGTATCCGCGTTTAGTATCTGGGCATTTTCATGAGTACTCAACAAAATGTGCAGTATCAGCAGCGATACCGATATGGTGCATCCTTATTACATACTGACACACACAGAAACATTACCAGACATATCAACATTACTCCCAGAAATCCTGACAATACACACAAACCTATAAAATATACTGACATTGCATGGAAAGAAACCATCACAAACACATATACTGACATTATAAACCCATGCAGACATTAACACTGGTACTGTATATAGTTACATTTTGTTTTGAAGGATGAAATTTGATCAAGTTTGGCAAGTGCCCCCCATGGGAAAAGAAAATGTGTCCTTTGGCCCCCAAGGGAATTGAGTTTGATACTCCTGCTCTACAACAATGGTCCTCGGATGTTCAGAACAGAATCCTTCATATAAATAATTCCTTACCTACTTCTTAGCTCACATGACCCTGGCTATACCATATGAAGTTCTGGACCAAATAGGCCGGTGCTAGGATCCTTGCCTACACAGCTAAGGTGCATTTTTGCACCTTGCCTGCACCTGAGGTGCCACGCGTGTCGGGATCCTCTGGCAGTTGCTGGCCAGCTAAATTAGGACCCCACCTAAGGCTCCTCCCACTGGACCAGCGCTGACTCGCCGCTGCTCTCCCGACCGAAGGTAAGTGGAAAAAAAACATAGCGCAAACATCGTGGCATTTTGACAAGTACAAGTACTTGTCAAAATGCCCTGTTTTTTCTGCCCTCACCCTGCAGCGCCGTAAGTCGGCCGCCTGACTTGCCTTGCGGTAGCGCCGGGCCTGTTGATACCCATTAACATAATTATAATTATATGCTTAAAGCTGAACTTGGTTAAAGGTTAAAACCAAAAGCACTGTGAAGTTTTAATACTCGTTTTTGCCTAGGGGTAACATAAACAGCAGTTTTACTTACCAGTGGCCAGAGCTCTGCTCTTCTCTCTCATGCTTCAGGTTGTCGACAGGCCCTCAGCGTTCTCACTTATAATGCAGAACTGCTGGTCCTGCATGTTACATGATGATGTCAGAGTGCTTGAGGGAACCAGGTTGTGCTGCTTAATGTGATGCAATCTCAATTTCCCCAGACTACATATGCCATCATGCATTGCTTCCAGCAAGCAACGATAATGTTACATATTTCTGACATTGAGTTGAAGTTCAGAAGGCAGTCTCTGTGAGGGTGGTGACACAAGAAAGTGCACATTCACGTGGCTGAGCAAAACTGTATCAGTGCACTGAGGAAGTACATCCTATGGGCATTTTCAATAAGTTTGCAAACTTCTAGCTCGATATGGATATAAGGAGTGAAATTGAATTTATGGAAAGTTGAACCAAGTATAGAAATACATATTCATTTTTAGTCTTTAACCATAGATGCTCTATGGCTTGCATTGAAAATCAGATAAATATAGACATGCAAACTGATTTCAGCCTTTAATGAAGTGGGCCAATTTTGCTTGTGGTGAGCTGATTCTCGTTACACATGTTTATTGAGCGTCTAATCATATATTAGATGATGATGATGTATTCATTCTTCTTCTTATGAATTCCAGCAAACTGCGAGGATCATTTGAGGCATTAAAACAGCGTAAGTAAATCCTATTTTTTCATTCATACTGACACAGGCTTTGGGAACTTTTGCATTTATAAAGTATTTTCAGGCTTTGCTGTTTCTGAGAAAGGGATTGATTCATGGGAACAGGATCATGTGCTGGTGCAGAGCAAACACTACATTCTACAGATTACAAATCCACAAAATAAAACTGAATACAAATATAGGAAACGATAAAGAAAAAGAAGATGCAAAGACCTAATTTCAAGGTTATTGTTACTGTTTCCGTACAATTCATGTTTATTTGCTTTGTTACTTAAAGGAGTTGTAAAGTCCCAGCATTTACTATCCTGGTATAACATCAACATTGTAATAGGAATGTTAGATAGAAAAAAACTGCGCTAGGAATAGGCCTGGTTCACACCTGGGCGTTTTGTAGCGCGTTCCTACGCTCTGCAAAACGCTCAAACACCGAAATCCCATTATTTCCTATGAGTATGGTTCACACCTGGGCATATTACAGGCTGTATGAACGCGCTACAAAACGCCCTGCGCCAAAAGGAGTACAGGAGCTTCTTTGTATGAATTGTATGAAATGTGAAATTGTCACAAAGTGATAAACAATTTTGTGTAATTCACAACACCTGTGTTGTACAATGCCTGTGCTGATGATAGTAAGAAAAAGCTCTAGGTCTAATGGACTCTAGACACTATAAACCACAATAAACATAGAAAAAAAAATGTGCTAGTACATCTCATAAAATGTGTACATATAGAAAATCCTGTGTTAAATCTCACAAGTGATGTACAACTCCCTCTCAATCTACATAACCACATGTGAAGTCCATTACTTCTTGCGCTGAACTTTTATAAATGAACTCCTGTGTGTTTAGGTTTTAAAAGCCTGGTTTCTGTGCACAATTGATATATATTGCATCAGGGGCGTCCCGAGGCTGGGTGACACCCGGAGCTAAGACCGGGTGACACCCCGCCGTGACGTCATTGCGCATGCTAACTCTCTAAGGCCTCATGCACACCACGTATACAAATGTTGAGTTCAGGTGCATTTGGAGCGCATTTCTGGACTCATGTAATGCTTTTCTATCACTGAATGCACACCTAGGAGTCCAGCAGCATCTACGTGCCTTCAGTCTAGGTCAGTTTACCCACAATAGAAATTTCTGCGCTCTGGGTCCGACTAGCGCAGTTTTATGCCGCTAAACACGTGCAAACGCATGTAAACGCGTATAAAGGCGACTAAGCCCAGCCCAGAAAAAAGTGATCTGGGAAGCATAAAGTTGTTTTATACTTTCCAGATAACTTCTGTTGGGCTTAGTCACAGCCTGCTAGTGTGCATGAGGCCTAATTCTAATAGGATCACATTAAAGAATTGTATAATTTTTGAACAAAATGTTTGTGTTTATTACCACTTATTAGAAACTGACTTTAGAGAAATAATATAATACATATTGCTGTTTGTGTGTGGAAATATTTCAGTATGTGCTTTGTGCTGTTGCAGAAATTGAGAATATTGGTAACTCTCACATTCAACTAGCAGCAACTGTGAGGGAAGAACTGCGGAGTTTGGAAGACTTCAGAGAGAGACAAAAGGAACTGAGGAAAAAGGTATATTTGCGGTGGGATGCAGTACACCAGGAAGGTCGCACTATGAGGGGAATTTATCAAAACTGGAGCAGACAAAATTTGGAGCAGCTGTGCACAGCAACCAATCAGCTTCTCTCGTTCATTTTCAAATCTTAACTGAACAAACTGAAGAGTGAAGCTGACTGGTTGCCATGGACAACTGCTCCAGATTTTGTCTGCTCCAGTTTTGATAAATTCCTCTCTCTGTATTTTTCAGCCGCTTCATTTATGTATTTTCTCCTCATTAAAATCTCAGCTCTACTACTTTTCTCAGCAAAAATTGGTTAAGGTCAGCAAAAATCATTTCTTTTTATTTCCTCATGTTGCCTCGTGGTGTCGCAATGGGAAAACTTGGAGTAAACACAGACTAGCACAAAAACCCGAACAAAACAGCAACATGCTGGAACAGTGCCAAATATTCTAAACGTACCCTTACTTTAAAGCTACATTAACTTTAGGTGCGTTTATATGCCTTTAAAATGGTTTTCTAAACACACACATATATATTTATATATATATACTGTATACATCTAATGATTTCCATTGGATCTATTTAAACCTTGCTTTAGATGCATTTATCTGCAGTCAGTTTAGCTGCGTTTAGAAAAAATACAAATCAGGTGCATCCAGGAATCAATTTTAACTTCTAAACGCACCAAAATGCATTTAAATGCAAGACTTGTTTATTTGCTGAAATCTCACTGGCTACTCTAGTGGGCAAAGAACAAACGCATCTAAATGCATATGCGTGTAAACAGGTGTCATTTTAAGCATCTAGAAGCATAAACAAAGCATCTAGCCTGAGAGATTTTGCAGACACATCTCTGCATAAAAACACAAGCACCAAGTGTGAATGAAGCCTAGAACTGAACTCCAGCCAAACAGCTGCATACATATACGGGAACTGTTTTACCTGTCAAACGATATGCATTTCTGTCCATTCAATTCTGAGAATACACACCAGGCAGGCAAGGAGACCTGATTTTTTTTTCCACGGCTGCAGTTTAGTAACACAAGTATGCTCACCACCCCGACCCTGCGACTAGACAGTAAAAGGAGAAGCAGCAGACTAATGATTGCTTCTCTATCCCTCTGTCTCTCCTCCTATGAGAATGCCCCTGCACTGCAGCACAACTGATTAATTCCCTGTGTTGCTTTTCCCTCCCCAAGTTTGAGCTCTGCTGTACAATGACTGTAGGAGGCTGACACCAAGTCAAATTCAGGCATTTAGACTTCTTGCATGAAAAAAATAAATAAATACATTTAATGATTTTTTGGTGTCTCTTATATCTGCCTGGAGTTCAGCTTTAAAAGAATAGCCCACCTATCTGACCATGTTTTCTGTTACACCCATATTTAGGGTGTAACATGAAATATGGCCACATTCCCCAGCCCCTTTACCTTCAAGCCACCTCCCACTTATCATCCATGGGGGCTTCTGTTTAGGTTTGAATTTGTCATGAATGAGTATGGCTCCACCCAGAAAGCAGCATCATCCATTCACAGGATCTATGAAGTTCCATTTACCACCACGGCAGAGGGATCTTAATGGAGCACAAGTGTGGTGATGTCACCACAGGTGTAGTCCGTTGATTACTTCCTCCAGCCCCATAGCAGAAGGTCTGTACTCCCATATGGGCCTGGGGCTGGCGGAAGATTCTTCAGGAGCCTATGCATTTTACTTTATTGCTTACTGTATTTTGCCCATCTGGGTTACTAACATCAAAACAAGCAGATATTTAATTGTGGCTGCCTAATCATTATATGATATTATGAACTATCACTCCAATGTCAGGCTAATGTATCTTATTGTTTCCTCACAGTATGAGAATGCCATGGAGCGCCTACAGAAGAATAAAGTGTCCTTTTACAGGAAGACAATGGATGTAAGTTGCTGAGTTTATTAAAAACCTCCAGGGTTATTCACATAAGGGTGAAGAGTTTGGAGAAGGCGGGGGAAGTGAACAATCTAGGACAACATAGCTGATTTGGAAACATTCTGTAATTCAGCTCCCTGTCCAGTTCAGCTATGTTATCCTAGATTGTTCACTTCTTATGCCTTCTCCAAACTCTTCACCCTCTTATGAATAGCCCTGTATATGTCTACTGAACCTTGACCAAATTATAAGTGAAAAGCTTAAACTCAGCTAAGGGTGCCCACACACCTTACGATAATAGTATGATAATCACGGGAAATCCCGCGATCATACGATTATCGTAAGGTGTGTGGAAGGCGTGCGACCTCTACTACTGTAAGGTCGCACGACTTTTAACTTACGAACATGTTCGAAAACCCGCCGAGCATCGTACGAAGTTCGGCGGGTGTGTAGCATGTTCGTAAGATAAAAGCCGGACGGGCCGCTGTGCGCAAGTGCACACTGCCCGCTCGGCATTGCGGTCATCGGAAGCCCGCGCTGCTTGCGATCATCACAATTATGATCTGCCTGTCCAAGATAGGCAGATCGTACATTTTTTAAATTACCTTACAACCATCGCAAGACAGAGGTCTTGAGATGGTTGTAAGGTGTGTGCCCAGCATAACAGAGTAAACACGACCGCCAGTCAGATGGCTGTGATCCACATGGATTTCTTACTCCTCCAGTCGTACCATATTGGTCCATCTTCACCAGGAGGCACCACTTATTTACACAGATTTGGGGACTTTGTATATCTTATTTACTTAACGTTTTGCAGTACATTGTTCTGAGTCAGTACAATGTAGAACTATCATTGAGTCCTTAAGCAGATGACTTATTTGGCTGGTTATGAACTGGTGGGTGGAGTTGTATGTGTTAATTTTAATTGTTTTAAATCTTGTTCTAGTGTGTTTTTTGTCATTTGTATGCTTCTGAATGTTAAGACTATTACTTTTCTAATAAAGTAGTAAACACTTATATTACTTCATTTGTAGCTGTGCTGACATTTTTATTTGTAGAGGGGAATTGTGTTTGTGCAGCAGCCATTAGAAACTAGAGTGGCATTTTTCTGGTCAAGACTAGAAAATTTAAAGAGGCACTTGCTATAGACATCCATAACCTTGAATGCTTAGATGTGGAGGTAAGGTGAGGTTTTACAGCAAAGCTAGCACTTTGAGTTCTGTCCTGCTCCTTTTATGTGCCATTACTCACATGGTTTTATTGTTGTCATAGGCAATGCAATTTTTTCCTCATAGGTTCTGCTTAACATCTGGTGATAAGATAAAAGTCTAGCTCAGCCACCTACAAGTAAGGCTGACATGTACTTGTTCCCAGCTCTCTGCTCTTTAGTGAACATGTACCATACCATTAGAATTATAAAGAAACTTGTTTTTTTTTTATGCTGTACACATTTAATAATGAGCCACTTTCCACAACCTAATGTGGATATCCTGGGGGGGCTGGGG
>NW_017307346.1:30487-38572 GCF_000935625.1 Nanorana parkeri
GTGTGGTGGTGGCGGGGGGTGGTGGGGGGGGGGGGGGTGTAAGTGTTTTATAAGAGTATATCTCTTTTTCTGTAACAAGTAATTTTTAGTCACCGCAAATCACAGAACTATATCTCTTTCAATTCCTGTTTAGTCAAAGAAAAACTATGAACAAAAATGTAGAGAAGCAGAAGAAGCAGAACAGAACTTTGAGCGTCTGACCATATCAGGAAATCCCAAACAAGTAGAGAAGGTAAGAAATGACTTTCCCAACGTACAATTAATGTGCCACAGTATGCCTATGTATGTCAACTACGGTATCTATCTATTGACACCAAAGTACCTGTACTGCAGCACACGACCATGCATGTGCTTTGCGTTGTTGTGTGCTATGTTAAAGCAAAAGGTGCAGGTTTGGTTTTTCTTTCATTGCAGTCCATTGACAACCCATTCTTGATGAACCGGTGCCCTAATGCAGCTTGCATTAATGTGCAAAATATGGCACATTAACGTGTATGCAGTGAGAAACCACAATGGAACTGCATAGTGTGAAGTAGCCCTTTATAGTTTGATCTGCACTGCTGGCCATGTGATGTGTATACTATGAGGACATAGCAGGACTGATCTCTCTCCCCATCCCCTATAAATCTATTGGGTTCTGCTGCACATGCATGGGAAGCACAACCTGGACCCATTTAATGACAGTGCTGCTGATCTCTACTAACCTGCAGCGATCCACACACATACCAGCAATCATCTCCTGTATAGGAAGTCTTCCATCACTAATAACTTATTTGCAACTCTCTTCAGGAGATCATGTGACATGTATAAGCCACAAAAAAGTTATTAGTGATGGAAGACTCCCTGTGCTGGTAGCTTATTGCTGGTATCTGTGGATTGGTGCAGGTTAGAGGAGATCAGCAGCTAATTAAAAATAGCTTAAAACATTATGAGAAAGAATATTAAACCGCATTCTGGAACTACATCAGGTAAAATCTTAAAGTATATTTCCACGTTTGCAGCTAAATTACAATAATACACACTTTATATTTGTTACATGTTCTCATTCACATAGCATAACTTACAATAATATATAAAAATAATATCTTACTTTTGAACTTGCTTCTTACTTGCTAAAAAACCCTCCCTAGCTTTCTCCTTATATGTATTGTTAAGGAAGGGATGGGGAGTTATGTTTACCATAAATAATCCTGTTTTTACTGTGCTGGCAGATCTCATTATCAGTTGTAAATTAGGTTTTAATGCTGTCCCAACAAAGGGTTAAAGATCTCAAGGCTTGAGTGGTACATTGTAAGTTAATGCAATTTCCCATCAGTTTGTTCCTCAAATTGCAAAGTTCATAATAGCTTGTAGTCCTATGTATAATCTTGCTTCAAAGACACAAACAGAAAGGGAAGAAATATTTTTAGAATTCTTTTTGGGTATGCTGTGTGAATGGGACAACATAACAAACATATAGTTTGGTTTTGTCAAATTTGACAGCGAAAGTGGGAATACACTTTATTGCATATCTAAAGCCAATTTTATTTCATTATTAATTTAATAATTAATTATTATTTCGGATAAAGTAGGGAAAAATTAAAACCACTGTCAGTTGTTTGTTTTCTTTGGTCATCTTTGTCTTATTGGGAAGATTTCACTTCCTATTATGTAGACTTAACAGGAAGAGATGATTTTTTTAATTGTAAGGGAAATCTCCTCTTAGACAGTTGTCACTGGTACGAGTGTCCCAAATGAAGATCCCTCCTCTATTCCTGTTCCAGAAGCAAATCAAAAGATTTAACCACACCTTCATTCCTGGTGATATCGGTAAGCAGGACAATTAGAGTGAATCTCCATAAGGCCAAGTTCACACAGGCGGCAGCCTCTCCCACCATATGGAAAGGCATCTGATCACTTTTCAGAGGGTGGTGGAGCAGTGGCTGCCTGGCGTCCAGGAGTGATACTGTCGCATCCTGAATGCAGGTATTTTTTTCTTATTCCAATGGGGATTTTGTATTACAATATTGTGCCACAAGTGTGTACTCATGGTGCGGCCCCATTCATTGCAATGAACGCATTTGAAAAGCGGTACCTCCTGTCAAATGCGACATGCAAGCACCACATTATCACTCATTCAGTATGAAATGGTTGTTTCCTTATAAAGCCTCAGACAGAATCTTAAAATGAAATCCTTTTCTCTTTTCAGAGCCAGAACAAACTGAAACATTGTAAGGATGCAGCTACTGAGGCAGGTACAGAAGCTGTGTTCTATTCTAATTTATATATTCATGTCTGTGTGCCATATGTGTTTAATCCTACCTTCATATCTAAGAAACACAGGCTTGCTGCATTAACCTCTATTTATGTCAACTGTGATTTACTGTATAACTGACCACTTGTATCAAGGGTCAGTCCAGACAGCAGAAAAAGCTGTTTTGTATATAGATCTTTGAACTGATTTTGAAGATGATGCTGATATATTGATATGCCAAGATAACATGCAAAGAGTGTAACTGGAAGAGGATACATGTCTGGTGAAGACCTTTCATACTACTGGTATATCAAAGCGTCAATGTGCACTTTTTGGGTGTGATTTTTTTTCTTTTTTTTTACTTACTCTGTTAGAATACATTTTCATCTCAGAAGAGTGAATTAAAAGAAAACTAAAGCCAAACCTTTTTTTTTTTTTGCTTTACTACTCTTTTGGGTCAGAGGAGAACTTTCACCACGGCGAGCTATCTGCAGACAGTGCAGAGCCATGCTGTAGCTGGGAAGGATCCGGACAATATTTTCGGGATACACCCTGCTGCCTGATTGACAGCTGGCTTTGCTTCTATAGAGCCAAAGGCAGCTGTGCCCGCCCCCTCTCCTGGCTGTCCCTCAAATGAGCGCTGGAGGAACAGAGAGGGGAGGGGGGGGGGGGAATCCCTGCGGGGGAGTGGTGACTGACAGTCCCTGCTGTCTGCAGGGGTAGCCTGTGAGCTGAGCGATCAGCAGACACACAATTTCTTCAACTCTCGGTGTAGAGTCAGCATGTGAAAACTGCACTGTTCCTCGCGGACTTCTCCTTTAATTAAAGTGGATCTAAACCCAGTTGTTAAAATATCACATAAGCTTTAACATGTTAATGTAATTGTAATATTTGTTTTTAATTAGTAATAAAATACAAGGCCATTATGTATGTATAACCACTTCCTGTCATACAATGACCACAGCCACAGAGGCAACTCTGTCTCCCAAACGTCACCCAATCATAACATACAAAATCTACAACAGAAGGAGGTTCAAGGTGTTCTCTTTTCAGTTGGAGGTTAATTGTTAAAGAAGGCTCCTTATCGCAAAGTGTCAGCAACAAAAGACCTTGATGCAAAAATCATATTTATAGTAAGCAAGCCATTCAGAGTACAGACTGACTAGGTTACCAATATTTCATCCAATATACCTCTGTTTTACACTGCCTTCCTTGTATTTGTGCCACTATTCTTTGGATAACCTGGAATGATTAAAAAAAAAAAAATTCCCAATGTATTAGCCTTTCTTGCTGCCTCTTTTACATCAGGGACTATATCTACATAGCCTGGAGCCATGAGCCATGAGTACCAGTATATGTTTCAACACTTATTTTCTCAAACTCTAGGCTGCAAGTTATTGTAAATATGAATAAATCTCTTTATCTTTTTCACTCCGTTTGTGTTTGTTTCATGAATCAAGTTTCTCCTGGTTTTTCCCAAAGCAATAGTAATACATTAGTTTTGACACTAGGTGTCTCCATTTGTCTTTTTAGTACAAACAGGATGAACATTTTTAAAGTAGTGGATATTGACTGCATATCATTGAAATAATCACTTTGCTATACCTATGTGGACTTATGAACAAATTGTACATTTCTTTTCCGATGGCTATTTTTAACTAACTTTTAGCTGTGTATTTAATAAAATCATATTTTAATGAAAATAAGTTGTGGGGATAGATCGAGCGTCTTAAAAGCCCCCTTCCCCAATGGTTCTGGGTACCTGGTGGAAGTAACATTTTTCTAACTTGGATTTCAGTTTTAAAGTAGTATTAAATCCTCAAATCTTTCCAGTAATAAATCTATATCAAACAAATATACATTGCCCAGCAAAATAAAAAATAAAAATATATATACATATATATACATATATATATACATAAATACTACTAAACTATACTAAAAACTGCTATGTTTTCTTACGCCACTAGAGGGCATCAAAACTTGCTTTACTTCAGATCTCCCAGATCTGAAATATACTGATGTATGAATGTTATCATATGAAATTGTAGCAGACTGTTCTGAGATGGTTACATTACACCCGAATTACTAAAGACTGCATTTGTTCATTATAATGATTTTATTTGTCTTTTTTATCTTATTTTTTTTAATCTTCAGTACAGTTCCTAGAAATATATAATGTATTTCAGTTAGGGCAGAAAGCAGTACAAGTGCAGTCTGTAGAATACAAATATGTGGGAACCTTTCTCCTAGTGAGCCTTCAGCTTATATAATACTTGTAGAGAGTAATACCACCTAGCCCACAAGTGACCCTGACTCAGTTGCTAGATTTCAGCTCACTGCTGATTTCCACTGTGAATACAATTATGTGGAATAGAGAAAAAATACTTACAGGGTTATTCACAAAAGGGTGAAGAGTTTGGAGGAACAATCTAGGAAAACATAGCTGAACTGGAAACATTCTCCAATTCAACTCACTGTCCAGTTCAGCTATGTTGTTCTAGATCAGGGGTCGGCAACCCCCGGCACGCGTGCCCAGCTTGGCACGGGAGGCCACATCTGCTGGCACGCAAACTCATTTTTTTGTTCGCATTTGACATCGCATCGTATTTGCATCGCTCGAGCCGGCTGTCAAATTGAAGTCCCACCCATTTCCCTCACGTTGCCAGATGACGTTCATGCGCGGAGCCGCGCTGAGGAGGCCGTCGACGATCTGTTCACTTGCTGACCCCTGTTCTAGATTGTTCACCTCTCCTGCCTTCTCCAAACTCTTCACCCTTTTGTGAATAACCCTCTCAAAATATGAACACAAGGGGGTCTATTCACTAAGCTGCCGAGGGCAGCCGAGTGAACAACCGACCCCAAGTGAAGTGAGCTGAACACTGTTCGGCTATTCACTTCAGGCTGGTACGGCTGATTTCAGCCATATATCGGCTAAAATCAGCCGTACATCGGCTAGCTTCGCATGTTCGGCCTATTCTTATAGATGCCGAACAGCAGTGAGAGAATAGCCGAATGCCGCCGAGCGGCATTCGGCAGGCTAAGTTCGGGACCTGTACGGGCTATTGTGAATAGCCTGTACAGCAGCCCTTCGGTTCTACTGAACCGAAGGGGTCCTGGGACCGAAGCCAGCCGAAGGATCGGCCGAAGCTACAGCCAGATCCTTCGGCTGCTTCGTGAATAGACCCCATGTTTTCATTTACAAAAATCTGAGCTAAAAACAATGCTCAAGCTAACCGATCAGAAAGTTGTTTTAATTGAATACTCCATATGGAAAAACTTAAACATTTAGATTTCACTGAAGATATACCTGGTGGATAAAACACTAAGAAATAACAATCTAAATAGACGCATTTTGATAACTAGACTTGGCTGCTCAGTTATGCTTTATGCTGTCGCATAACAGCTAGTGATGTTCTTGTAACTCAGGAATATAACAACATATAGCTTGAGGTTTGGAGCTGCTCCCTTGCACTGGCCCACGAGTGTCATTATAGTAAATACAGTCCTGCACCACAATGAATTTGTCTTATATGATTCATAAATACCTGAGATGTTGAACAGCGTTTAAATGGAATTTTCTATATGAAATGCTGCTTGCACCTTGGATACAACAGGCCCTGAATCATATGTGTAATTCACATGGCTGGATTTAGCATTAGGCATAGCAGGCCTATGCCTATAGGAAGCAGAGACAAAGTGGCATCTTTGTTTTTTGTATAGTAATTGCCCACACATTTTTTCCCATAATCAGTAAACATTCACCCTTTAAATAAGATTATTTACCCATTATCTCATATTCTAAGGCCAGATAGGGACAATAAAAGAAGAACATCTTCTGTAGTAAAGTGATGACCCTAGCACAGGGGTGTTGGATTGGACGCCAAAGGTTGTGTGGATACATTCTTCAGTGTCGGAAATCCAGCCGTGGTTGTTTCACCGTCTCCTATTCTGTGTGAAGGTGTGATAACACAAATATTTGGTTATAGTAAAACTAATGAGATATTGTGATTATTTTGTTCTAGACCAGCTGTATAAGAATAACATTACTCTACTGGACAAAGCCCGCATTGAATGGGAGGCAGAGCATACAAGCACTTGCGAGGTAATAACACATAAACCTTCTTCATAAACCCTGACCTGTGTCCTCTTATTGTTTGTGTATATATAATGTGTTGTTTTTTTGGGGGGGGGTTTTAGGCATTTGAACAACAAGAGAACGATAGAATCAGCATACTGCGCAATTCTTTCTGGGTTCACACCAATCAGTTTTCCATGCAGTGCATAAAGGATGATGAGGACCAGTTTTAACCCGAAAAATATATGCTGGAAATAGGCAGTTATTCTATGTTTTTTACAGTATAAATGTATCTAATTGACACTAGGCTATACAAGGTGCAATCTATTATTTTTGACAGAGGGAAGCTGGAGAAAAATGTTTCTTTAAATGATGAACTTACATACATTAGAGAACATTTTTTTTGTGGCAGCACAGGGCAATCTACAGTGGAAAAGAAGACAATAATTGTGATGTCCTTTGTAGTAAGCCCCTTAGTGATACCCATAATATTACTTTTTTTATTGGAAGCACATGTATAGTACTCCGCTATACACTGAAACAGGCGAACACTTCACAGGCCATAATAAATTATTCCTGTGGATAGCAGGTTTGCTTTTTAATACTGGGATTGTGTGTTTGATTTGCACTAACGATGCATTTTGCATTATGTTGTATGTTTATCTGCTCTTGTAATGACTCCAGTGTACATGTCATTATCTGTTATGAAAATTAGGGCAGATTTAAATGGTTCAGTTACATGTTGGAAGTTTGTTGATCAATAACCAGGGATCTAAATAGTCAGTCTTACATTATTATATTTATGAAGGCTCGCTTACTTTTCTATTTATCCTCTCGTTTAGCTTCATTGACTTCTTTGTGTGTAACTGGATCAGATAACAGAGACTTGACGTTAAAGAAAACTTATACTGAGATATACATTACAGAAATGGCTCCCTCTACAATTGCTAGTTGTCTGGGTGTCTCCAACCTCAATTTTGTCTAAGTCACTGGTTTTAAACAAGTATGCAGATTAGAAATGTAGTAAGCCATTGGATCAGGATGACAGCTAACCAATCAGCATTTTTAGATGAAGAAGTCAGCAATGGCAGTTTCCATATTCTCTCGATTTTCTATAATGCCCATTCATGTTTCTTTGGGCTGTTGGCGTGCTTTAACAAACCTGCATAAACTCACGTTATGTCACTTGTTAAAGTGCATTACCCTCAAGCATTTCTAACCCCAAAACCAAAGATTTAGGGGGTTATTAAACCCTCACGTTTTTTTTGCATTTATCTACTGCTAGCAAGCAGTAGATATATGCAAAAACTTTTTTTTTTTTTAAACCTTTTGAAACAGGTTTAAACTTACCTGTGTCTTCGCCGCGCACTCCCGGTCTCAGGCGGCCGCGAAGTATCTTGCGCAGTTCAGATGTTCAGCCGAGAGACAAGGAGAGACACAAGTTAAGTCCATGGAGCAGTGTGCACCCGCACAGACACCTTGGGAAATCAGAGGAGAGGAGGACAGAGGCGTCAGCGCTGGATCGGAGACCCGCAACAGCGCTGGAGGGACGGCTGAAAAGAACAGTAAAGAAGAAGATTATCGAATAAAAAGGCATCATTTAACCACCTCAGGGCCGGCCGTTGTAAAAAAACGGCCGGCCGAGAGGTCTCTAGATCTGAGCGGGCGTCTTTAGACGTCCGCTCAGCCACGCCCACCTGCGCACGCCGCAGGGCGCGCGCGAGCTGGAAACACCGGCAATTTAAAAACAGGCACCAATGCCTGTTAACATACA
>NW_017307346.1:39209-52025 GCF_000935625.1 Nanorana parkeri
TGTGTCACTCTCCAGCTTCAGACGCCGGAGAGAAGCTGATGAAGCAGATCTCTGCTTCATCAGCTTCTTCAGGGGGGTCCTAGGTGACATTATTGGTCTTGAAGACCCCTGATGTCTCCATAAAGAGGACCTGCCACATCTTTTGCTATCACATAGAGGGGGTTTTTAGCCCCCTATGTGATAGCAATAAAGTTAAGTGGAAAAAAAAAAAACAGGAAAAAAATGTAAGTTTCCAAAATAAAATTTAAGTTACACATAAAAAAGAATTTAAAAAACAAAAAAATTTTAATAGCCCCCACCCATACATATACGCATGCAAACATGCGTCAGGTGCGCATACCTGCGAAAACGATGATTGCGCCCATTACGCTGCACATGTTACATATCGCCGCGAACGTCGCAGTGAGAGCAATAATTTTAGGGCTATCAATCACTGATAACACTAAACGGATGAGCGGTAAAAGCTTTTAAAGCATCGCCTATGGTCAATTTTGGGTATTGTAGTTTTTTGCAATTTCGCGGGTGCGTGCAATTTTTAAGCATGACATGTTTGGTGTCTATTTACCCGACGTGACCCCGTCTTTTATATTTTACCAAAAAACTGGGTAATAATAATTGTTTCCTAACATAATGTAAAAAACACTTTTTTTTCCCCAAAATTTTTGGTAAATTTTCTGAAATATAGAAAAAAAAACCCCCCCGAGTGGTGAATAAATACCACCAAAATAAAGCTCTATCTGTCCCTAAAAAATGGTATAAAATTCATTTCAGTACAGCGTTGCATGACGGAATAAATGTCAGTCAAAGTACCGCAGCGCTAAATACTGAAAAATGGCCTGGCCAGGAAGGGGGTCTAAACACCTGGTCAGCAAGTAGTTAAGGTAAGTCCTGACACTAGCATTGGGTGGAGGGGAAGACAAATAGCCTTTAATGTCACTTTAATATATTGCAGTTGAATGTGTTGGCTGCATTTTTTTAGGCTTTTTTTTTTTTCCACCTGGTGATCTGGACAGCAAGGCTGTTATTTTTCAACTTCCTTTAACACGCCATGCTGTGCAGCAGAAGTGGCAGATATGGGGTTAAAAACAAATCATTTAACACTGACAGTCTGCTCACAGTGGTCGGCTTTTATTCATTTCTGTAAAACCTTTATCCCATAAGCAAAACAAACTGTAAAGTTGGCCATACACTGTACTCCGGCTGAATGGAAAAAATATCACAGGTTCCTCCATTAAATATCACAGGTTCCTCCGTCAATGCTAAAGGTGCCCATACACTGCACGATTATCGTACGATAATCGTATGCGATCGGTTTTTCGTACGATAATCGAGCAGTGTGAACGGAGACGTGCGACCATTTCTACTGGGACGGTCGCACGTCTTCCGTCGAACCAGCATGTTCGAAAACCAGCCGGGAATCGTACGATTCTCGGCTGGTTAGAACGATGCTCGGAAGACAAATGCCGAGCGGGCTGGTGTGCGCACGCGCACACTGCCCGTTCAGCATTGCGGTCATGATCGAGAGTGCGATCTGCCTGTCCAAGATAGGCAGATCGTACGTTTTTTTAATCCCTGTACAACCATCGCAAGACTAAAGTCTTGCGATGGTTGTAGAGTGTATGGCCACCTTAAGAAGCGTGGATGGAGGAATCCCCTGCTGTTTCCGCTGTAATATTACCTGAAGAGAGCTTGCAGCTGATTGACTGCAAACACCATTCGGCCAAAGATTTTCCAACCGGCTCCTTTATCTTCTGATCGAGGGATGCCGGGGGGAAGGGTGCTGACAGGGGCATCCACTGTGCGAAATTCGCATAGTGTATGGCCAGTTTTTACAGTAACTCCTTAAAAAGTGTTGGCTGGAGTTCTGATTTAATTTGTTAGTCAAGGGCATTTAAATCTGCTAGGACATCTAATGCTACCCTCTTCACAGGCTGATAATGCTGCTGTCCAAGGGGAGCTCAGTTTCTTCTCCACAGATACAGTGGAAAAGCTCAGCCTTTCTAAGACAGGGAGTATATTACTGGCTGGATGACCGGGTAAAAATAAAGGGAAAAAAATAGCCTTAAAAAAAGAGAAAACTAATGCAGTCACCACATTTAATGCAGAACTCCGGGGAAAATAAGTTTACTTTTTGAGGCGTGGCTACTCTCACTTTGCAAGGGTTAAATACTCATTTTTGTCTAGGTTTAGAAAAAAACATTATAATCACCTGATCCTCAGAGCCATAAATGTGAAAATACACACGAATGCACGCAAATGCGACGCACTTTGCCTGTAGAGAATTGACCCTAGGTGTAACGGTTTGGTAATTGATTCCGTTTGTCAGCACTTAACAAACACGGAATAGCTACTATGATATTAGTAATAGTTCTTTTCTCATTTCTGTCTGTCACTCATGGTAGATGCTGGAGATTGTCAGGCAGAACCTGGAGGAGTGTGATGTGCAAAAAGAAATTAATCACTTCATTCAGGACAAGACCATTGGACGGATCCCACCAGGTATGCAGCTGCCATGTGGATCACCGTCTCCTGGCAATGTATAGGGATATAGGACAGTTTTAGCTCTGTCCTGTGATTGATAATAGGGATTTCTTTTCTGCTCCCAGGTCCCGTCCTGTATGAGAACTATACTAATGGATTCATTCCAGGGAGCAGTAATGGATTAAGCACGCCAGGTGGCAGCAATAAAATGATAAAAAGGTGAGAGATAGGGATAGGAAACCTAATTTCTGATATATACATCCTGAATGCTGTAAAGACACGTGATCTCCAGCACACCCACATCCAATATGTTTTTGATTCTTGATATGTATGTGCCTACATGAATCATTATACTCTTCATTTTATATTGTTAGTCACACTGAAGACATAACAAAAAATGTGATCAAAGCAGATACCTTTCCAGTCTACCCATCAACCGCCACAAATCTAGAAGGCAGAATTATGTTAATACAAGTTGATGTTAAATTTATTATTTATTAAAGGGCTACTGAAACTTTTTTTTTCAGTTGAGTGGAGGGGGAATTAGAAGATCTGTCAGGTTTTTATTTCTGTCGGTGTCCCCGTTAGGGAGATTCACCCTCTTTATTTGTCCTGGTGAATGTTATCACTGAAAGTGAACAAAAATCCCAAATGTTGGGTCAGAACAAGAATAAATGGGAAATCTTCCAAAGGGGATGCTAGTTCTGGTGATCCTACTGACCACCAGGGATTTCCCTCACTTTGTAGCACCCTTTGTAGCTGCTTTTATGCCTTTTTAATAAAGAAACTCCATGAAAGCTGACTTTTACACTCAAAAATCAAATTCTACCAATGCATCCCTCTATGTATGATGATTAATAATAACATAGACATTTCAGGTGTAAAATGCTGTGATTATGAAATACTTACATTTGCAGAACATTCACTTCCTGATTTGAAAGTGCAAACGACTTCAGTTTGCCAAAGCAATGCACACTGGGATTGCCTTGTCATCAGCAGAGCACTCCTGGGAAATCTCATCTGTAATCTCACAGGATCGCAGGGAAAGGCCTTTTCCTCCCCTGAGATGATGTGCATGGTCACATGTCCTAGTCACATGTATAGTCACATGTGCCACAAATCCAGGAAGTAAATGGAGAGTTAGTAATCTGCATTTAGTAAACATGGCCACTGTCAGAAGACTGGGGAAGAAAATAGAAATAAGGTATGCACAGAATACGAAGTCTGCAATTATCTAGAAGTATGTGTAGATTGTCATTACTAAACATTTCTAAAGGTGTGTTTGATGTTATTTTAAAGATATTGGTAAAGGCCCGCCTTAAGAGGATTCCTACGATTGCCAGCCTTTTCCACTTCTCTTTGGAGGGATTCCCTCTTACTTTCTGTTGTAGCTATTGGACAGTAAGCAAAGGGAAATCTCCTCAATGGGACACAGATGGCAAAACAACTAACAGGGTTCGTAATCCTCCCTTACTTTAAATGTAAACCATCATATCAGTAAGTTTTATCCTTTTACCTACCTTGCTTTTCTGGCAGCCATGTGTGTTTATGACCAGTGCAGGCCATGCTTCCAGCTCATTAGTACTGTACAATGACTGTACTTCACTGCTCCTCATTAATATAATTTGATACAAGACCAGTCACCCTGCACAAAGAGAAAGAGAAGCAATGACTGGTCTCGATAACAGGAAACTTCTGCACAGAGGTAAAGTTTTTTGCTGGTTTACTGCACAGATCTGGAAAGAAATACACCAAGATTCAAATAATAATACACACCCCTCATGTATATAGACAATATTTGCTTATCCTGGAGTTCAGCTTTAAATCTACTAATATGACTGCAGGCCTTAATTGTATGCACCTGGAGGTACCTACAGTATATGTATTTTCAGATACCTTGCAGAGTGAGAGGAGCCTGAGAACCCTGGATGCTCTGCTATATAAATCTTCTGGTTCTGAGCTCAGGCCTGCGCTCTCCATTCTTACGTGGGTCACTTTTGCTCAGTGATGCTTATCATATTTAGGAACCAATAGAGAGGTGGGCTAGCCCAAGCCTCAGAACCTGAATTTCCAGAGCTCCTGGAGTTCACTAGCTCTGGGTGTTCAGTAAGGTATCTGCCTGCATTACACTAGTATAACATATAACCTGTAGCTTATGAATGTAAAAGTATCGCTTTGGTAAACTAATACATTGGGGGCGATTCAATAAAGGCTTTGCAACACAATTCTGGTATAATGGCTGTATATAGAACTGTTGCACCAAATTCATAAAAGGTGTGCCACAGTTTCACAGTTAATACTGACATGTGTGACAAATTCATAAAGATGGTATTTGGGACATTTTTCTAATCTGTCCCTATGGCTGTGACAAAGTCATCAACAAATAACGCTATTTTGGAGTTAAACAAAACTGGAGGTAAATAAGACCAATGTCATTTTGGAGTAAGCAGGGCAATGCCACCCCCCAAATCCCCCATCACTGGTTGGCAGGATTCTGTTGGCCCACATTGTCACTGGTTGCTAGGATGCTGTCAGCCCACATCATCATTGGTTGCTAGGATGCTGTCAGCACAAAATGTAATTGGTTGCTATGAATCTGTTGGTTGCACAGCATCCTTGGCTGCTAGGACGCTGTTGGCTGCACAGCAGCATAAGAATCAATGATGCTGTGCAGCCGACAGCATCATAGCAATCATGGACACTGTTTGGTCCGGGGGCTAAACATGTACTGAGGGACTGTCCGCGGTATGGACACTCCAGCCTCAGTGTTGTCGACAACATGCTTCTATGCAACAAAGCCATGTTTTCGACAGGTACATAAACTTGTCACAGGCACCACCATTTATCGTGTAGAGACACATTTCTAAAGGGTGTCTGTGACATATTTTATGAATTCCAGGTTTTTTATTCTAAAGTTAAATGCAACAATTTGTCTCTCAGCGTTTGCCCAGTAGCCTAATTGGTTGTATGAGTGCCATTTTCTTTTCCATAAACAGACTTCTGAAGCAGAACTCAAAATGTTCTATCTCTTCTTTTCTTCACTAGAATTTCTAATCTGCTGCATGGTTGTGGTGGAAGTGTTAAGAACTTGGCAGAACTGAGCAATCAACCAACAGGTCAGTTTATACTCCATGGACATGGACTTTGTAGAACAGCTGCAAAGTTTTTGACAATATATGTCTACCGTTTTCAGGGACTGGAGATTCAGAGTATGCAAGTATTCCCATAGTTCCAAGAAGAGTTTCTTATGATTTGGATACAGAAAGCCAAGAACATACAGTGCTGTACAATTACACTGCCCAGGTAAGGAGCGCTATACACTAACGACTCGTTCAGGTTCTCTCTATCTCCTTAAATAAGGGGTTTAGTTGCCATGAGTTTTGTGTGTCTCCCGTATAACATCTCAGATCTGGTATGGTTTCCCTGTCTGTTCTGTCAGTTTGTGCTTCTGCCCTCTTTATCTTTGTTTCATCCGTTCTTTGTTTTTTTTGGGGTTTTTTTGCCTGAGTGTGACTCTCTCATGTGAACCTCTATCTGTTTCTACATTTGGTCTAGGCTCTTCTGTTATAGTATATCCTGATATGATCTGCGTTGGGTTTGACTTCTAATCCTGTTTCTGTGTCCGTTTTTTGGCTTTATCTTCTAATCCTCATTGCCCACATTAGCTTTGGCTTTTGTTCCTGACCAAATGGCAACATGATACATGGCAACATGTATCATGTTGCCATTGGTTATAACAGTGTCTTCCTGTTTGCCAGCAGTTCTCCCTCTAGGCCCTTGGTTTTCAACTGGTGGGTCATGACCCAAAAGTGGGTCGCGACCCCGTGTTCAGTGGGTCACTGCATGCCTTCCACTTTTCTAGGTGACAGGCTCCTCTGCCTCCCTATAGCACAGCACTGTCAGTTCTCAGGCCAAGCAGCCATTCAAAATATGCTGCCCGGTGCCAAGTGATAGCTTGAGGTGGGGTGGGGCCATGACTGCGAGAGAGCTCCATCCATACGTGCATTGCTTACAGCTCCCTCGCGTGCCCCGTAGTGGTGCATGGACCGGCGTGACGTCACATTCTGGCTCCCGACACCTCTACAGGTCGCGCAAGGAAGCTGTGCAGGCAATGCACATATGGATGGAGCTCGATCACAGCACAGCAGCCCACACTGGACCCCAGGCTGAGGATCCACTCCAGTTCTCGTAAGATAGGGAGACTGGGTGGATCTTTTTTTTAAAAGAAAGAAAAATGAAATTTTTTTTTGAGTGTTTATGTGAGAATGTCTGTGAGTGTCTGTCAGTGTTTTTGAGGGCCCGTTCACACTAGTACAGTGCGTTAATTGCGCAGTCCTGTGCAATTAACGCACTGTACCACGCAATCGCACCTACCGCGCATTCATTTGAATGGCACCCCATATGCACCTCCCACCCACAGTTCGGTTGCCCACATTGGAACGCTCTGTACCGCAATGCCATGCGTTCCATTGCAGTGCAACTTGGGTTTGCGACTTAATGACCAAGGACAAATGTGGATCCTGAGGCTACACAGGTTGAGAGCCACTGCTCTAGGCAATCCCATGGGTCACATACTGGTGACCCATGGGGTAGGGTCACCAGTATAGTTGTCCTGCTACACAAGTCCATCTGATTCTGTACCTTCATTTTCTCTGACTCTCCAAACTTACCTGACTCTCCCCGACTCTGCACTCTAGTGAGAGCCATTTACCTTTAGCCGACAATGTAGTATCCTCCTTTTTGTCTTTATGGATCTTGTACTTGCCATCCTATGTCTATGCTGCACACGTTTCTGTTCCTTCTCTGTCGTGGATTTGCACTATGCTCCTGTCTTCAGGTCCCTTCACCCCAGGAGTTCCCAAAACCCATGTTAGTAATCTGTTCTTGGAGGAATAAGTGATACAGGAGTTACTTAGTAGATATTTGTTAATAATGTTTACAGCATTTATACTTTATACTGTTTTTCTTGGTTGCAATTATACTTGTGTGGCATTACTGAGGGTGTTTGTTCTTTTAAGTATTACTCAAGCTATAACAGGGTTTTCCTACTACTGCATTCTTCATAATCCCAGATAGCAAGCAATTGAGCTGCAAGTTTGAAAATGACTTGCTAAAGTATTGCAGACTTGCCAAGCTTCACAATTTTGTTGCACAATTACAGCAAGTCTGCATTGCAAGTCTCCAGACCAGCGAGCTTGCAGAGCTCTTGCTAAGACCTACAGTACTCTTGCTGTAGACTTGCAAAGCAAATTTGCTACAAATTCAAAAAGTGTCAACTAGAACTTGTGCTGCAAGTGTTCTGCAAGTCTACAACTTGCCAGGAATGTGTGCAGCAAGTTAACAAAAATTACAATTTCACCCTGACACAAGTTTGTAGCAAGTTATCTTTGCTATCTGGGATGTAATCCCAATTATAAATTCAGCAGAGAGCGGAACCTTTTCTTTAAAGGAGAACTATGGGGTCAGTGTTTTTCCCCATAGTTCTCCTTAGGGTAACGGGAGCTCGGGGTATACTGAGACGCCGCAGCCGGAGCGGATCCCGACGTAGATGACGGGATCCGCCCAGCTGTGTGAGTGACAGCTGGCTCTGCCGATCTAGAGGCCGAGCCAGCTGTATCCGCCCCCCTCCCCCGTCCGTTCCGCCAGTCAGCGCTGGCAGATCGGAGCGGGGAGAGGGGAATCCAGCCCCTCCCCCTTTCATGGCAGAGAGCCGTGACAGGATCGAGAGGTGAGCGAACCTGGTATGTGTTCGCTCACCTCCCGATCTACTGAGCCGACCTGTGACAGTCTCATTGTCACAGGTCGGCTAGAACTATGAGGTGAGTGGAAATCACTCATCTCATAGTTCTCCTTTAAGGAGGACATTTACACATATCTTCAAAATAACAACAAACACATTTTAGAAATGTTTAGTAATGACAATCTACAAACACATACTTCCAGATAAGTACTGGCTTCTTATTCTCTGCATACCATATTTTTCTTTTCTTCCCCAATCTTCTGACAGTGGTCATTTTAACTGAGCGCAGGTTACTAGATCTCCCCTTACTTTCTGGGACATGTGGCTAGGACATGTGGCCATGCACTTCATCTCAGGGGAGGAAAATGCCTTTCCCTGAGATCTCATAACATTTCCCAACAATGCTCTGCTGATGTAACCTTCCCAGGATGCAATGCTTGGGCATGATTACATCATTTGTGCCAAAGTGGACCAGGAAGTGGAAAAAAAAGAAATTGTAAGTAAAATAAAAATATATTTGTTTAGCTAATGAATGTAAGAGGATTTCATATCAGCATGCAGAGCTGTATACTGATGTGCTTTTTAGTCAAAGGGGGTAAAGGTCCAGTTTAAGGCATTACCAAATTTGAGAAACAGTTTTTACCTCATCACCAGGCTTGTAAAATTCTTCCTGGGGCAGCTGCTGGGAGACCAGTTCCTATTGACATGGGCACGCCCCCCAGAATTGCATCTTCCAATGCCCTTTCCCTACACACAATATGTGGACAAACGTTTGGGAGTCAATGTTTGTTTTGCTGGGAAATAAATCAATATATGCATCTGGAAAGAGACAAAGAAGGGTGGGGGATAGTTGGAGTTCTGTTTTCCTGGAGACCGGGCTGGCAACGCTGGTTGGGATTTTAGTGCAGCAAAGGCACAAGTTAGGAGCACTCTGGATTTCTGACAGATTAACAGGCATTTTAAAGCTTGGAAAATTTGCATACGTTGGAGAGATGAGGTAAACATTTTCTTTTATTTTACCCTGACATTTACTAGAGTGGTTTCAGGCAGTAATAGACTTGGGAATTCAGCAACACGAATCTCAAAACTGAAGTCCCCAAGAGGTTTTCAAAAACGTCACCTGTCACTATAGAAATAGAATACAGACTTTTTAAAACTAAGGCAGGAGTAGGCAACTCTGGCCCCCCAACTGTGCTTTACTACAAATCCCAACATACCTTAGCCTCAGGGAGTCATGCCTGTAACTGCCAGTCTTGCAATGCCTCATGGGACTTGTAGTTCCACAACAGCTGGAGGACAGAGTGGCCCACCCCTGCACTAAGGGGTCTATTTGTAAAACGTTCTCATCTAGTGGCCATAATACACTGCAAATCTCGTACCCAGAGATGTTCGCTCAGCAAGTGTTTCATAAATAGACCCCTTAAAATTAGCCTTTCTGTTGATTACAGAGGTTGCAATGACAAATTGGGAGGCTGCCAGAGACATATTTAGTGCCAAAGCTTTAGGGGTTGTTGGGGTGCTATAGTAGATAACAAAAGCTATGAGTAGGCACCTTTGTTACCCTTTTACTTGATTTCTTTAGTGCCAAGCTTTGTTTGACCTTTCAGCATCTTCCAAAAGAAGGAACATCAACTGTGCATGAAATGATCCATTCTTTTGTTATTTTCAGAATACGGATGAGCTGGATATCAGTGCTGGAGATGTGGTACATGTGTTGGAGGAGGGAGAAGATGGCTGGTGGACTGTGGAGAGGAATGGTCGCTCTGGATTGGTACCTGGATCCTACATTAAAAAAGGAGACTAATGTACTGGACAAATTGGATGGCATACCATGTGACAACAAACTGGATAGACACAGGATGCTCTAGCTGTGTCACAATGAATTAGCAGTACAGATTTGTATATATGAGCATACTTCTTAACCCTGTTTAAAAATGTCCATTATTATCATTAAGGACTGGCTTACGAAAATCCCAAGCCTAAATACACCAAGACAGTTGAAGAAGAGATAATAGTACCTTGTCCAGCATGTGGCTATTAGTCAGGGGTAGGCAAACTCTGACCCTCTAGCTGTGTTGAAACTACAAATCCCTTCATGCATCTGCCTCTGGGAGTCATAGAGTCTTGCAATGCCTCATGGGATTTGTAGTTCCACAGCAGCTGGAAGGCCAGAGTTTGCCTACCCCTGCTATAGGCAATATATAAATCTGACACTGATGTACAATTAAACCTTGCAGTGCTGCATAAAAAGGTGCTTTGCTTTGATCATGTGTCCTTATGTTTATCGCACACAGGTAATGCAGCAGTTGAGAAAAGTATTGCAAACTTAGGTTTCTTCAAGATTAATTTTTGTGGTTTAGATACTGAATAAAAAACCCTAATCTACATGTAGAGATTAAACAAACTACCACTAATTATATTAAAATTACATTTATATTTTTTAAAGCATTTGTATTGTTTCATGTATTGTACAACCATTGCTATTCCATTGGAAATATAAGCAACATTACATTATCATTGGTTTGAGCTTTGAGCTTTATGGAAGTATGAAGCACTTGATTTATCAGTATATTGAGTATATTGATTTGCTCCAAACTTCAACTGGTTCTTTGGCCGCCTGCTGTGTATAGATTGCTTTAAGGTGGCCATACACTGTGTGAATTTCAACCGTTTCTTGAGGAACTGTTGGGCCACTGTCGGCACCCTTTGGGCCGGCATCCCTCGATCAGCTGATTGAAGGAGCCTGTCGGACAATCTTCGTACGAACGTGTAATGACGTGGGACCATGGAGCCGGCCTCCCGGCCAATCAGAAAGCAGGCGGTTGCGTCAATACATACCAAGGTAGGAGGGGACAGACTTTCTTGTTAATCGGGAAGCCGGGTGGCAAGTCTTTACACGCTGCCCGGCTAATCAGGAAGCCAGGTGGCGAGACATTACACGCCACCTGGCTTCCTGAATGGGACTTCCGTTACTCGGTAATTGGTATCGGCGAGTACCATAAAAAAATTATCGGTACTCGTACTCAGTACCAAAATACCGGTATTGGTGCATCCCTGGCTTTTATCCTTCCCGATGAGTTTTTTGCTTCGTTTAAGATTTAAGATGCAAGGTTTAAGATTTTTATCTGCCGATAGTTCTTCTTTAAGTGAAAAGAAGCTGAAATAAATCAATGCAACTACTTGTACCAGAGCTGGAAAGATGCATTATACATTTTGTTTTTGTTTTTGGGCATAGATATGCTTTATAGAGAACCTATGTGGATAGAAATGTGGAAGCTGTCATTACTTACTCATTTTTACATTTTTAGGGTCCAGGGTAGAAAATGAGATAAGTGTATTTTTCTCTTAAACACCAAACAAGTACTGTATAACTGACAGAAATAGAACTGATCCAATGTCAGAAGAAAAACGCTGTTACCGAGCACTACAGATAGTGAACACTCGCCCTGAATGGTGAGAAACATTGCATGCATGCAGCCTCATTCTGTTCATGTTACCTTTGCCAAACCCGGCCCAATACAGAAACAGGTGTGCTATCTATGACACATGAAAGTCAATGTTGATAAAGGAGGAGTGGTAGTTTTGTGTGAAAGACAAATGCCTGCAGCTATGAACTCTGCTGTTTCATGTTACAAAGCAGTTTGTATACATAGACACGAGTTGACCATTGACCATTTTCATGCCTGTGGGCACTCGACTGCTCAGTCGCAGAGGGTGAGATAGCAATTAGCTAGATTGGATATTGAGATTGCTATTCTTTTCCAAGAGATAGTTCTGGAGGTCTCATCCTGCTCTCTTCTCCACTGTATCCTCTATGGCCAGAAACATACATTGCCTGGCCAAAAAAAGTCACTGCCTGGATTTAGCTAAGCAAATAGGTCAAAGCCTTCCATTGCATAATAGGTCTAGCTTTAGCAACGTTATATCCCCAAAAAATGAGATCAGCTGCTTACCTGAACATACTGAATGACCACCTTTTTTTCGATCAATGGATTTTTTCTTCCCTGTTGGCACGGGAATCAGTGGCGTAACAACCAGGGCTCAGCCGGTCACGGCCCGGTGGCCGGAGCCTGAAGGAGGGGCCGCAGAATGAAAGGCTGCAGCGGTGTGGAATCCCGGACGGTAAGCTGCTTTCTACATTTAGTCCTGCTTTGCTCAAGCAGGACTAAATGTAGTGTGGGGAAGCCGATCGTTTGTTTACAAGTGATCTCGGCGATGTCGCTGAGATCACTTGTAATAAGACTGCAGCCCCCCCGCTGGCTCCGTCCTTCCTGCTGGCTCCGTCCCCCCTGCTGGCTCCGTCATCCGGGCTCCGTCCTACCCACTGGCTCCGATCGAGCAGAGTAGACCTTTCCCTGCGATCTTTGTTTTTCGTTGTTTTTTCTAACATCGGGAGCCGCGAGTGCTATCTGCCATCATTTCAGGGGGGGGCGCTTTCTCCCCCCCCCCTTTCCCCCCAGCGGATGGGGGAGGCAGAGGGCACCTCCCTGAAATTGCTTTTTTTCAGATTGGGATCCCTGGTAACCCTGCCGCTCCGTGTAATAAACAGTGAGAGGGGCTTGTTAGCTCCTGTGTGATAGCGATAAAGTTAGGTG
>NW_017307346.1:52234-67999 GCF_000935625.1 Nanorana parkeri
CTGTTTAGACCCCTAATATTTCCCCCGAAGCCCCTAAAAGTAAAGTAAAAAATTTAAATATTTAATAAAAAAAATGAATAAATAAAAATAAAAAATAAGTAAAAAATAATAACAAAAAAATTATTAAATTAAAAAAATAAAAAGGTGAATAAAAAGTAAAAAATATCATGGCCCACTTGCCATGATAACCAGTTGATTGGCAACAACAGGAGCCTGCCAATCAGCTTGTTACTATTCCTTGGGTGATATTTGGTGCCGTACAGGAACAATGAGGGCGTGCTGGAACTTGTAGTTCCCTGGGTAATATTTTGGGGGGTGTAGAGGGACAATGAGGGTATGCTAGGACTTGTAGTTCAATTACGATATCTCCCAGCATGCTCTCATTTTACCTGTACACCCCCACATATCACAGGGGGCGCAAAATTTTGTTCTGTCCCGGGCGCCCGTTACTCTTGTTACGCCACTGACGGGAATATTCCAAGATGACAATGCCAGGATTTATCGGGTTCATATTGTGAAAGAGTTCAGGGAGCACGAGACATCATTTTCACACATAGATTGGCTACCACAGAGTCCAGACCTTAACCCTACGAGAATCTTTGGGATGTGCTGGAGAAGACTTTACACAATGGTAGTAACTTTCTAGGATTGCTAACAACTGATAACAATGGGATATGTTGGTCAAAGTGATTATCTAGCTTGTTGCAGAACAGGGCAAATACAGGTGACTTCATACTATTGCAGCCCATTGCAATGTGTTTCTTGTGCGTTAACATGCCTGATGTTAAAGGTTAAGTTTACTTTTCTAACCATGTTTCATGTTACATGTTACATGTTACATACATAATAAGGGTGTAACATGAAATATGGTCACATCACGAGCCCCCTACCTCCATGCTTACTTCAATCGTGGGGTTCTTCTCCCTGCAGGCTGGTGTTGTTTTTTTAATTCGGCACGGCTATGCGTTGCTCCACCCACACAGCCGCATCATTCATTCACAAATCCTTTGACAGGAATGTTAAATGTCTATGAATGTAGTACCTACAAGTTCCATCAGCCACTGCCTCAGTGGAATACAAGTGCAGTGACATCATTCTTTCCCTTGTCCATGTTACTGAATGTCCGTACCGAGATGGAGGTAGGGAGAATCTGCAGGAGTCAGAGTATTGCACCTACAGTCCACTTCTTGCAATTGCCATGCTTTACTGGCTCCAATGCAAAAAAATAATAAATGCACATTTTTGGATTTCTGGATCAACATTTGGCCTCGAGTACCTTCAAGGTACAAATCTCATCTGTTGCTAAGTCTTTTCCACAGATCTCTTGTCTCTCATTTCTTCATAGAGGCCTTTCTACAAGGTGTGGCTCATATACAAACCTCAGTGACTCCGTGGGATCTGAACTGAGTTTTGAATCTGGTGAGACGTGTTCAAATTGTACCTTGCAGCTACAAGTTCCTTCAGAAAGGCTGACTCTCTTTTTGTCATTCCTGAGTGTGCCCATAAGGGACAACCTGCTTATTGTTCCATATGGATTCACCCCTTCATGTCAAGGCACACTCTACAAGATCAGTAAGTGGCTTTTGGTATTTGGGCATCAGGTTTCTGTTTCTGAGATTTGCAAAGCTGCCATCTGGTCTACCGTTCACACATTCTCTAAGTTTTACCAAGTGAATGTATAGGCCTCAGCTGATGCAAGCATTGGGCACAAGGTCCTACAGGCAGCTATTTGAGCTACAGGCAGCCCCCAGTTTCTATACTATGTAGGCTTGTTAGTGTTTTGGTACTATTCCTACCCCTCAGTTAGGCTGCTTTTGGACGTCCCACTTATCTCTGATTTACTTCTGATTCAGTGTAATGAATGATAAAGAAAACCGGATTTTTATACTAACCGTAAAATCCATTTCTTGGATTTCATTAAGGGACACAGGTCCCATCCCACTGTGTTTGTGATCTACTCCTAGGACTACAAAACCAAAGCATGATGGGAGTGGGAGGAGTTATACCTGGCTGACCAACAGCTTTTTTTCGTTTGCCAGTGTCCAATTTCTCCTATAGACAGCAGTATAATCCAATTGTAACTGACATCCGAATAGGTGTCCCTTAATAAAAGGCAAGAATGGATTTTACGGCAAGTACAGAAATCCTTTTTTTTTTATTTACATTAAAAAAAATTAATAACTAAATTGAAATACAAAAAGGATAGATGTTTTTTGGTAGTCTGGGTTCAGTACTTATCTTTCATCTGAGAACCTTTTTCTAGACAACAGGGACTTACCCTAAAATATAGAGGTATACAAGAGAGGTCCTTCTTGTAAGATGTTTTCACCACCCATGGCTTGAACCAAGGTGGTCTTTTTGTTGTGAGTGAGAACTGAATAATTATGGAGATCTGTATACCAAATGTATAGTAGCCTCAGCATCAGCAGAAAACCTGATTGTTATCTACACAAGTTCTGCCCAGACTTTACAACTTCTGACTACAAAGGGCAGGGATATAAATGTTCTCAGGACACCCTACTGGGAAGCAGATTCTTTTAAAATCCTTATCTGTGTGTCTGTCCATTAGGTCCTCAAAAGTCAAGCAATCATCTAGAAGCAAGTTTACAATTCTTGCCAACTTCATAAGAGAGGTGTTCACTTTAAAGGTTGCTTCTAAATATTCTGAAACTGGAAGAGAAAAAGTTTACAACTTTGAAAACTGATACAATTCTAGTAGGCTTTAGTGCATTTATGTTTCAACATTTCTTTCACATCAGACATGAAAGGAAAGAAAAGGTCATTATTATTAAGAGATAAGATTTCCTAATGTTTTCAGCTGTAATGCAAGTTCCTCCCTATCAATTGCTGTTACGATAGCTTGAGTGAATGGTTTAAACAATGCAATTCAATTGATCGAATTTCAGTCAGTTTATCAGGATTTGGCTGACGGGCGACATGGAGCTGTACATTAGAACAGCTACATTGACTAACATTGGCCTGCGACTTCTCGTGATAATGCGCAAAATAGCGGGATTTTACGCACAGTGTGAATGGGGCCTTAGGCAAAATAGGGAAACACGCATATTCAAACATTTATACACTTAATAAAACACAGACATCACACACTTATTAAAACACACATCTCACACACATCTCTCACACACACACACACTAATAAAAATGAATAGATAAAACATTGCCCCCTCTCCTGCTTACCTGTTTTGCAGGGAAGTGGGCTGCATCTCTGGGGTCTCTCGTCTCTGCATCTCTCATGGGGGGGCTGTGCGGCTCTCAGGCAGGGGGGCTGTATGGCTGGGGGGGCTATGCAGCTCCCGGGGGGAGGAGTTGTATGGCTCTCAACCATCTAATCTGCCTGTATAGAGGCGATCCGGGTCGGTCGGATCTATTTCCATTGGTGGTCCCTGAACCTGGCCTCGCGTGCCAGCAGAGAGGGCCCCGCGTGCCATAGGTTCGCCACCACTGCACTAAACAGACAACCAGAACAACAAGAGATGTCTGACGCACTCCATTGTTCAGTACTACCAAACCAATAAAGCTACGCCAGAGATGTTAAAAGGAAAAAACTGTGCCCAAAAAGAAGTACAAAGGGAGGAAAACCAAAATAGAAAAAGAAATAGCGCCTGCCATGCAATGCAGTGTGATGTGCCATCCCTTTCAAAACCCTGCTGCAGTAGAAAAAGTAAATTTAGGTGTGACAGCGTGACCTTTATTCCAGGAGAAGTAGAAACCAAAAGGTGGAAATGGAGCCAAAATGATAATCATAAGAGTCATACTGGAACTTAGGACAGGCGCAAAGAACGCTGTTTAGTTATTAATTAGGCAATCAAAGTGCTGTTGTAAGAGTCCTGATAACCAGCACACTGGCATGTAATGAATGGATCAAAGGACCCTGCAATCAAGTTCCCCTATCAAAGGATGACAAAAAATAAATCAAATTATTACTTAATTGAGCTTATAAAGGAAACGGCTGGGTGGCTTTTACTGTGTGGCATGCATAACTATATTTATACTAGACATGTGCACTGCCAAAAAATTAGTTTAGTTTAGTTTCGTTTTAAATTCGGATTTGTGTTATTTCGTTTTTCGGGATTCGGGTGTGAAAGCCAATTCGGATTCGGAATTCGGATTCGGACGAAATTCGTTAGCGGTAGTTCGTTCGAACGTTCGTTTCGTTCATTCGTTCGTTCGTTTGCAGCAAAGTGCCATTTGAGGGGGAAAAATGTTTTTCTTCAACGAACGAAACAAATAAGAAACGAAAACGAAACGAACTACCGCTACCGAATTTTGGAAACGGAAATTCGGATTCGTTTGCATTCGTTATATCTGTAATTCGGAATTCGGATACATCCGAATGTCCGAACTTCCGAAAATTCGTACGAATTTCGATTCGCAAACGAAACGAATCGCACATGTCTAATTTATACTTTCGTGGCCAAATTGGAATAACACCTATTTTATATTTGTTACATGAAAACCACACATAGCATCAGCTAAAAAAATTAAATAAAAGTAAAATATGCTTCTTACAGTTTAAATTGCTTTTACTTGGGTTAGGGTTTCTTGGCTTCTTAACATTTCTACTTGGTTTTCTTCCTTTGTAATGTTAGGTGGGGCTGTGAGGGGTGAGGAGCTAAAGGAGTACGACCCTGGCTTCTGTATTCAGATGTTAATGAGAGAAACACAGTCCTCAAATTTCATTCCTAAAGTCGGGTACACACAGTTCACATTTTGGCTGGTTCCTGATAAACTGGGAGAAATTCGTACCATTGGTGCCACTGTTGGAACCCTCCCACCCAGCCCTGATCAGCTGATCGAAGGAGCGGGATGGAAAATTGTTAGCTGAAGGGTGCTAGCAGGTAATCAGCTGCTAGCTTGCCTGGGTATCCTGACAGTGGCCACTGGAAGAATACAATGAAAACGGCAGGGGATTAGTTGTCAACGGTCATAAGCGTTGCTGCAGGTATCTGTTCTATTTTTCGTTCAGCCCACAGGTTGAACAAAAAAATAGAACCGTGTATACCCCACTTTTTTATAAGGACAGATCACTGTGAAGGTGCTGGGGAAAAACCTGGAATCAGCCATAGTGCTTAATGCGATAAAACATCTAAAAGGAAATGTTTTTTTTTTTTTAATTTTGGTATGCTGTGTGAACAAACATATGTCAAATTTGACTGCAAAAGTGAAAATGCACCTTAAAATAAAATTCACTAGAACTCTCCTTTATCCACAGCAAAATGCTTACCTTCTGACCGGCACAGCACAGACATTGCTCAATTAAAAAAAAGTAAAGCTGTCTTTTTATCATCTGTGTAGGCTGCACTTACAGGCCGCCATCTTAAACCATGGAAATGAACGAGAACAATCTACACATGTATGGGTAGCATTAGCTTGTCCTCAGCATTAAACTTTGTTATTGTTATCACTGCCCTGACTCATGACTGTCATTGGATTCTGTCTGAGCTGTGCGGCTCCAAGCAGGCTATGCTTTTGATTGACAATTTGGTACTTCAGTTGTTTGTGAGCTCATCAGAGGGGCACACTTGAATACACCACACAGCAAAATTCATATGTGCTTGGCAGGTTCCTGTCAAAGACTAGGCACTCTAGATTCATCAACTTGGGATATCCCATGCTTGTCACTGAAGACACACAGGGCCCACACTAAACTGTGATGACCTTGGTGTGATTTTTTAACTCTATATCAACCGCTTACAACCGTTATGTATTCAAGACATGAATCTACAAATTAAATTACAGGCTGCCTTTTACTAGTAACTGGAGCCAGACTTGTCTGAGTCCAAATCAGTTACCAAAAGAAAGATTCCTAGTCTACATCCATTCGACACTGAAACATTTGTGGATTCTCTATTGTGTTCTTGTACAAGCATTGGCCATTGTCATTACATTACACATTGTTACCAATCTACAACAAAGCAAATACAATATGCAAATACTTTCAAAGAAAGTCAATCAAGGAATGTTGACTAGATGCACAGTAGAACTAGGAAAACACTCATCTTGTCATTTAGCTATTGTGGAATTTTAATGCATGCTGTGATAGCGGGCCTGAGACAGCATTCTTACTGAATACCTCTTCCAAGGTATATCTGTACCAAGGAGCCTTTTTTTTTTTTGTCAACATAGATAACCTATTTTAGATTGTAAGCTCTTGTGGGCAGGACCCTCCTTACCATCTAGTCTTGATTTGTATTTTAACTAATCTTATATACAAGTCTTCTTTATATTGTAAAGCGATGCGCAAACTGTTGGCGCTATATGAATTCTGTATAATATTATATATAATAACTTGGTCAGAAATGACTGACATATGATAATTATACAAATCACTTTTATAGAGCAATGGGATCAAATAGCTAACCAATGTGACAATTTAAAGGGTATGCAAACTCTAAAAATGAACTTCCTTTTAGTATGTTAAATATACCATCAAAAGGGTTTTGTTATATCTGTTCAATAAACACAAAAATACTTGTTGATCCTGCCAGAAATGTTTTCAGCGGATACCTGCTTGCCTATGCTGTATTCTTAACAGTTATATTATATTAATTATCATACAGGATTTATATGGCACCTACAAAATAAAGGGAGACAGTACAGTTACAATACAGTTTTAAGGAGAACTATGAGGTGAGTGCTTTTCACTCACCTCATAGTTCTAGCCGACCTGTAACAATGAGACTGTCACAGGTCGGCTCAGTAGATCGGGAGGTGAGCGAACACATACCGGCATTCGCTCACCTCTCGATCCTGTCACGGCTCTCTGCCGTGACAGGGGAGGGGCTGGATTCCCCCCCTCCCCGCTCCGCCAGCACTGACTGGCGGATCGGACAGCTCGCGGTATACTGAGCTTAGGGTGATGGGAGGACGCTAGTTTGTGTCCTCCTGTTACCCTAAGGAGAACTATGGGGAAAAGCCTTAACCCCATAGTTCTGTAAGATAAAGGGTTAAGAGGGCCCTGCTCATGACAGCTTACAATCTAAAAGGGAAGGGCAAGCGATACAAAAAGGTAGTAACTGTGTGGGGATGATTCGATGGAGAAGACATTATAGGCAATCATATAGCGCCCTTAATTTATACAGAGCTCTACATACTGGACATTTACAACAGTCCCTACCCTGAAGGCGCTAACAATCTAAGGTCCCCATCCATATACACACTAGGGTCAATTTGGACAGGAACCAAATTACCTACGAGCATATCTTTGGAGTGCAGGAGAAAACTGGAGTACCCGGAGGAAATCCATGCAAGCACAAGGAAATTCCATGCAGAAAACCACATATAGGTCAGTGTCCTCACTGGGATTAAAATCGAGGATTCCAGTGCTACAAGGCAGAAGTGCACACCATAAAACCATTTTTCCACAGTTATCTAAGGACCACAGAGCTCCCCTCATTATAGAAAATAAGAGGGGGAGGTGTTTTTTGGTCTTGTCCTAGGTGACAATGCTACTTCTCCCTGGATACAGTGCGCAAGCGCCGTTACCGTAGGACAGGAAGTGTGTTTCTGGTAGGATCACCAGGTCAAAAAAAAAAAAAAGGAAATGAAAGAAGCCACCACACATATGGACAGGTAAGTCACCATATAATACATTTTGTTTTGGGGTTTAAAACCCAAGAACAAAATGTATAATATATTACACAAGGAGTACCTTGACAATCTTCTGTATAAGATACACACTGCCACCATTTTCTAGCATCTACCAGCTCCAGATAGCATTGTCACTTGTCTGTGCAGTGTATACAGCTCGCAGCCTTTGTACTCCATTGAGATTGCTATCAGTTAAGGATTCTGTCTCCATTTCAATTCATCAGGTCTGGACATGAGCTGCCCACAAGCACTGGAGATATCTATAGCCACAAGCTGAATTTGATCAAAAGCTTCTGATATGCTAATTGCCCCCTCCTGTTCCCCCACAACTGAATGGATTACAGACATGCTGATAGTCTAGGAATCACATGTGGATTCCCATAGTAGAAAGAAAAACACAAAAACACCCAATTTAAATGTGGATATAGTTTCTACTAAGGAATGTTGTGTTATGTTAGTAGAAACATCACATAGACATCAACATTATTACAATGGCACATGACCAGAGGCATAACCTAATTTGTCAACATGCAATGCGTTTTTGGCTGATCAATGGCATTTGCATGAGAACCTAGAGGGCCCTTATACAGATTATCTCTGTCGCAGAGCACAGAATGAGTTAAGCTGCCCATACATTACAACTATAGATTATCTGCAGATTTTCTATAGAAAAAGGGCAACAGATTCTACACCTATGCCAAATTGTGTAATGGAGGAATCTCCGACTGGGCCAAGCTTCAGTAGCTTGCTAGTTGGCCCAGCCTGCTCTCAAAATATACGAGCAATCTGATTGGATGCAGGCATTGTTCAGGTGTTTTGAGAGCCAGCGGGGCCGACTAGCAAGATACTTAAGCTTGGCCCAATGGGAGATTCCCCCATCCACACAGTTAAGTGTAGATGGAGGAATCTGTTACACTTTTTCCATCTGACCACAGAAAATCTGCAGATAATCTATAGGTGTATGGCCAGCCTTAGACTTGTAATGGTCACAAGCCACATTGCTATACATCTATAACGAGCGTATCTAACTGGTCACATGCGACTAAACGTGGCCAGGGCTGTTCTCCAGTTGATAAGTTACACTTCCTTACATAACATTTGAAGTTCATATACTTCAGGACATTCTTTGTGTAGCTCTTTTTCTCTGGGGTAACATTTTGTAAGTTGCAATTGATATAAACCACAAAGTTGGCTACAATGTTAGTTACCAAGGTGCTATAATCTTTTTTGAAAGTATGCAGCCCCTTTATCATTAATTTCACTCCATTCAGCCCAATGTTACATTTGCGTTCCACATCTTGATCTGCAAGTACTGAACTACTGTAGACGTGGGATAAAAATAGGGGGTAGGAATATTGATAGTAAAAGGAATAAATTCTAGCAGTGATTTCAGAAGTCACGCTAGGATTTTGTAGGAACAACATACAGGCTGGTGACTTGATGCCGAACTTATTTACCCGACTGTTATTTTCCTTTGAGGCAAGGACGGTGCCAGCAGACCAGCCATTCTTTACATTCTATTCAGTTCCTAATGCAGGCAATGTCATGTGACTCCATGTTTTGAAACCTCATGAATCAGATTGGCCTTGGGAAAAGAGAGACCTCTGACCCCATAGGGTGCTTTAAGAGAATTCTTCACAACAAAAAGTGCATGCTGTGCAAGAGGTTGTGTGTACAAGAGCGCTGTCTCTGAACAAAAAGTCTGTAGATCATATGCAGAACATGGAGATTGGATGCTGCGTGTGATCACCTGTGACAAAATCATGTTAGTGTTCATTGAAACAAAACATATTTGCACCAGCTAAATTACAGATGGTCAAATACAACTCTTCTGGCTTACATATTTTTTTCCTGTAGGATGAATAAAGATGTTTACCTTACTCGCATATCTATGCATAAAAACACACACTACATCGCTTCCTGCTGATTTAGTGTTTGTTCAGCTATGTGCCATCCACATAAGGCTACATTCACACTATGTGCAGTGACGCCTTGCCAGTAAAATCCTTTTTTGGGAGTACAGTACAGGACACAGGCAATTCATAGACGACTGGGTAATATGCAAGTATCATCAAGTGATTGGACACTGGCCAGAGCCTCCCACTCCAAGAAATCCTCAGGTTTCTTTTTAAGCAAGCAGTAGCGGGGAGGGTGCTGCATCATATACTGTATGCCAAGAAACAGATTTTACTGGTTCCTATGTTCAGACAGTACAGGACACAGGCAATTCAGAGACAACTGGGACATCCAAGAGCAATAAAACACAGCAAACAATTACAATCAGGCCAACATAAAGGAAACAAGGGGAACCCCAACTTCAGACAGCAGCCTGTAGCACCTTTCGGCTTAAACTAGCATCAGCAGGGGTCCAAACTTTCACCTTGTCGACCCTACAAATCTGCAAAACTAATGCTTTATGCCAAAAAGCCCCAGAGGCACTGCCAGATCTCGTAGAGTGTGCCTTTACAGGAAAAAGTGGAGGCAGGCCCTTAGCAGAATAGGCACGCACAATGACCTGTTTATTACACCAAGAAATGATGGAACGAGATGCAGAGAGCCCCCCTGTAAGGCCCTTCAGAAAAGGCACTAGCAGGCAGGCTAGTGTGAACGTATGCAACAGGTAACACAAATAGTCACTGCAGTAGCACTGTAATTGTGTACAATGACACATGATCGCTATAAGCATGCAGATCTCCCACAGAGCAGAAAGCAGCATGTCGACCCCGGCAGTGCAACTTGAAAACAGCCCCTACAGTGCAATCAGGATTCACACCTCAGCTTTGGCGACTGAGACAAGAAACAAAAATAAGAATGTAACCCCAGAGTCTTGCACCCTTAAAAAGGAGACATTCACTTTACCAAACCCCCCCCCTATAGGCCCACTAACTGTGAAGGGTTTTGTCCCTCTGCACTTACTACTCCATAACAGTATAAGGCTCCCACTGTGTACATCCTCAGCCTGAAAGATTCTGCGACATTGGCTGCACCTTCCCAATAACTCTCCGTAGGCTTCAATGGAAACATATTCTAAGGTTCTCTACCACTGGAGTGTGGCCCTAATTAAAAGGTGTATTGGGAGTGAATTTCAAGTGAGGCCAATGCAGGAGAAGATTTTGAGCCCCTGGATGGAAGCTGGAAGAGGCCACTGCCTTCATAGAGAGGCAACAGATATAATGGACATCTAGATCATGCTCTGCTAATGGTGGTGCATTGGAGACTAACTTCAAACTGTTATCTAGATGGTATATGGTCCCTGCCTGTATCACTACTTCTGCACCAAACTATTTCCCTAGATGCTATTGTGGCAGATTGCACCTTGGCACCCATCTACAATGCCCAGTAGTCTCCAACCTCTAGACATGAGTTCTCTGTCTCATCGCAGTACTCATTTGTAAGCTTCTACCTAAAGACCCGGCAGCTGCTCTTCTCTACAATGAAGCAATGTTTGCAGGGCTGCCCACCAACCACCCTTTCCCAGTTATTACCGCTCATCCGCTGATCCCTTCTCCACTCTTTCACTTTCTCTGCTATTTCTGCTAGAACCGACCAGTGCTTTTTCCCCTCCATTACTCTTGGGCTCACCATCTCCTGAGCGACCCTCACTCTAATCCCAATGATTGCACCAATGTCTACTTGACTTGCAATCATGCCTACATAGGACTATTTTGTTGTTACACACTCTTATTACTTATAGAATGTGACTTCTGTAACCTATGCACTTATATAACCAATGTGCCTTGGTGGACTGTAAACTCTTAATACAAATATTTATATAGCGCCAACATATTCTGCAGCCCTGTACATTCGTTTAGGCAAGACAAGTAAGAAACACTGACAAGCATCATTGACATACAGAAACAGTTGGTGAAAGAGGACCATGCCCAAAGACGAGCTTACAGTCTAAGAGGAAGGGACCAAAGACAGAAGTGGGGAAGAGGAGACTACAGATGTATACCAAATAAAAGTAGGAGGGGATTTGGGAGTACTGTGAAACGGTAGCAGAAGGGAAGGTTGTATAGCCATTTCTTCTTTGAATAACGCAATAAACATTAAAAAAAAAACAGCAATTTTAACCCACCCTCAAGTCCTTCAAGCAGAAAAAAAGAAAGTCACACAACTCTCTGTGGTGAGTGTAGTTTTTATTGAGTCAGTCACTATTTACAGTCAGTTCCAGTCACAGGTCTATTTGTTGTTCTAAATGCAGACATTATTGATCAAAAAGGACTCTAAGCCACTAATGGTTCAATTTATGCACGGATCAAGGAAAAAACAAAGAATATTTCCTACGTAATGAACTGTACAATATTAACTTTAGGAAAGTTAATTAACTTTTCCCATTTCAATTCTCTTTAAAACAAACTGCCACCCACAGTGTGTGGGCAGTGGAGGCAGACGAGGTCCCTCCTGAATGTAGTGTTGTACGACACTGCAGTGTTTGCTTGAGGCAAGTCACTTTGCAGTGATGCTTCTGCATAATTTAGTCTCCCATGAGAATGTAGCAGTAGTTTCATTTTTAAACTATCATCTGTACACAATCCAAACCGTTAAAAGGCTAATTAATATGACAAAAGGGGGGTTTACTTCACGTTATAAATTAACAATTGAGACATACTAATGCTTTACACCTTTGGAGGAGAAATAGAAATACATATTACGGAAGGATAGTTAATGCTGATAGTTGTTGGTGGAGGTGCACATGCTTTGCATTTGTTTAGCAGGACTAGATACATTGCCTTTTTCAGTGCCACCGATGAAGATACCTGCAGGGCTTTCATAGCATTTTAAAGATGAGTCATTTAAGGCAAAGAGATCTCTTCACTAAAAGCATTACAAGGATTAAGCCTGAACCCAACATTCAGTCTCTTATTTAACTCTAGACTCACAAGGGATGAAGGTAGAAATTAGGTAGAAAGTAGACAGAGCTCTATGTTCCAAGAGCCTTAATTACTAATATCAGAATCAAACATCAGAAAAATAGATGAAACAGATGACATTAGGTGCTTAGAAAATGCTGGTCTAGTTTGCTGCATGGATGATGTTTTCAAGGAGCAGCAGATATATGTGAATAAAATGTATCTACATAAATAGACCTCTATAGCATAAAAGGGAGAAAGTCATGATGCCACACAAAAAGCAGCTTGGTCTTAAAACACTGCCCAGTAAGCTGCGTTTAGATGCCTGCTAGAATGGGGTTCAGAGCAATGATTTCATCACAATGCTGCTTTACTTCACTAATAATCCTACAGCAAAACACCAGGTGCTAATGGTAAAACCTACAAATCATCACCCCAAAAAAAGAGAAAACCTATTAAAGTGATAAGCTGAGGGTAGAGAATAGTCCAGAGGGGCAGACTTGACCCACTGTAAGACCCTAACTGAGAATCAGCAGTATAGAAACTACTTCAGTAAAGGAGAGTCCTATCCCGATGCTGCCTCCTTAGGAACAAGGGCTGAAGGATCCGAAGCACAAAGGGCAAATTCAATTCTTTTCACGCATAGGTGCCTCCAGTGATTAGGAGTTCATAGGCAGGATCACGAGTTCTTCTGCAGAGGACAATACATGCACACAGCATCCCCAGGAGCTAAAACACAAAACAAGAAATCATATATATTAAAAGGATTGCCGACATTCTCTTGAGCTCATAAAATGCTTAAGTGATATATTACTATGGCTCTCTCCCTACAAGCATTCACAATATACAAGGGTGACACGGCAGGTACTCAATGGCAGGATCACCAGGTATTATTTGAATGTAAACTGAAGATTACAAAGCCATATTAGTAATGACACTGGGATGTTTAAGCTTCTTTGAGACTTTAGTGATTTACATACTTCATGTATTTCACATTCTCAGGACATGTGTTAGTAACCTTCTGTTGTATTACTGAACAGGAAAGAAGTTGTGGACAATTACCCTCCAGCATTTAGCAGTTTCAGAAGCCTTTTCACACTTTTAAATGGTTATAGCTTTTTCAGAGGCCATTGAGGTTTGTTTCACTGTTCACACAATGGTTTATGACAGCCAAGATGTGTACATTTAATATAGTTCTGGAATATGCAAGTACTCATGTGAAACTTGAACCCCGGCAAACAGAGATGGTATTGAGTCTTTTATTAATATAGGAAGCCAGACCTGTTATACAGGTTCCTAACAATCCCAAATATGCGTTAGGGATTTTACTGCCCAAGTCATTGAAATACTTAACCGTGAACTTGTTCACGCTCACTCTGGGTGAAGGTGTATTTGTTTCAAGAATAAATGGCTTGGTGTTCATGATATACCCTTTATGAATAGGCTTTTGTGGATTTAAAAAGTGAAAAGAGGGATTGTTTATTGCTAAGTGATAATGGAAAAACTTTGAAGGAACCAATCCACAGCTCATTCATATAGTCTGTAGGGAAACTACATAAGGGGGAATTTATCAAGGCTGGAGCTGACAGAATCTGCAGCAGCTACCAATCAGCTTCTCTCTTCAGTTTGTTAAGCTTTAACAATGAAAGACAGAAGCGGATTGGTTGCAGTGCAAAGCTGCTCCAAAGTTTTTCTGCCAAAGTTTTAATAAATCCCCCTCATGATGCTTTAAAAAAATTTATGCCAGAGGGGACCATTCTAAACATACAGATGCCTTGCAGTGCTTTTTGAAAATATCTTGCAGAATGCAATTTTAGATCCACTTGCAATGTATCTGAAAACACATGGCAACAGATGTAAATCTAAATGTCAAGTACCCCTAAGCAAAATGCTATTAAGAGCACAGTAGAAAAAAAGAAACTAACACTCTACCAAAGAACAAATCATCCACAGGACCGAACGGAGATTACAACATAAGCCGGTTCAGCAGAGAAGATTCCGACAAGCTTCTCTATGCCACACCACAATCAGTGACAGAAGAGTATAGGACGGGAAAGGGGGGGAGCTGAGGGCAGGGTGCTTTAAAAAATAGGTGTTAAGAATATATCTACATACTTTAGTACCAAAGCCATTTCATAATACAACATTGTAAAAGTGCTCTATAATATATTATATGTAAACAATGCAATATACAGTAGTACAATCCAACGCTCACCTGTATAGCAGCAAATGCTAGTGCAGCCCATATAACATACATCATAATTTCCTGCAGTTTCTCCACAACTAGTGCTTCACAGCCCTGAAACAAAACACATGAATGTGATTAAAGACAATCCCAATGATACAGTATCATGTGTATATGCATATATACATAGATACAAACATAAAAAGACAAAAGCAACAAAGCGCCACCTCTTTGTGTAAAATCTTTTTTTTTTATGTGGCTAATAAAAACGGTTATAAATACTCACAATTATAAAATTATTAGAAAATAGGAAATATAATGTTGCCGAGTAATATGAAGTGGTAAGACAAATACTAGTATATCACGGCTCTGTACAAATGACTACCAGTTTCTACAATCTCAATACAAATGAGTAAGCTAAAACGTGAGATTGTAGTCCATCACAGGAGTTAGCTTGGAGCGGTGACTACTTTACAACACACACAGGGACCATGGGGAATAAAAGTATCCACCCTCCAGAAGGAAGGACGGTGTCAGCACCAATTCAGAGGTGATTTAAAAAAGGACCTACAGCCGAGTGATACACAAATAAGATAGTTTTGTTCATAGTTAAAAAGGTGCTTATATGCATTTTTAAGATTTAACTCCTGAGTTAATAATTTTAGAAACTTCTTTTGACTTTGAGCACTGCCAGCACAGGCACCAGGCATCTGGCATTTTCATAAGGTGAAAAGCAAAGACAGTTGCCATATTTCTCTCATGATGGGTGTGGTTTTCCTGTACTGTAGTTTTTTTGTTGTTTTACAGTACAGCAAGGTAAAAAGGTCTCATCTTAAATGACTGGACGTAATATTTACAGAACAGAAATAAGTGGCAGTGCATGTAGTTGATATGGACAGGATTTGTTTTGTAAACAAACCTGGATTTTTATAAAAGGTGGCATGTTTCTTGAAATATTTACAGAACTATTTAACACTGAATTTGCACATCTAACATGTCTGCTCTGGTCTTAGTAAATTCCCCTCTGTGTTTTTGTTCTGAATTTCTAAGCACGTGGTGTCAGCACTGCATGCTTAATTTCTGATGAACTATAAAAGACACAGATTTCCACATCAC
>NW_017307346.1:68453-71487 GCF_000935625.1 Nanorana parkeri
CCCCCCCCCACACACTTATCTCAAAAACTCCTTATCAGCTCACAAGTTTTCTGGGAAAGTCAACAGGTCATTTTTGTACTTCTAAAACAGTTCTAACAAAACACTTTCAATGTACCAGACCAAAATGGAGCAAATAAGAAAAGTAGGGCTTTACTCTCGATCTTTATGAAATAAGCTGAACATCTCAGAAAACTAGAGTCTTCTGAAGTGTTTTTAACCAGCATAATAATGTAAGAGCAGCATCCAATGCACTCCACGTCTTACCTCAGAGTACAGATCTCCAGGCCTGGACAGGCTCCCTGTACAGTTTACTATGCTGTCTCTGCAGCAACTTAACGGCACACTGTTATTATGCGTGCTGGTAAACCATGGGGTGTTCTCCCAGTCCGAGTAGTTGTGGATTCCGCAGCAATGAAGCTGTAGAGGGGAAAAAAAAATACATTTGCAAATTTCAATTTTACAGCTTACAACAGGTTGAACAGATAGCAGAGGTCATGTGACAAAAGACACTTGAAACCCAATCAGAGCTGGAGCCTTGCTGAGCCTTATACATGGTCAAGAAAAGGCGATGAATTCTAGGAAAAGCGTGCTGATCAAATGTTATGTAAATATGTGATTGCTATACGACAAACCACTAAGCAGTGTAGCATACCCAGTGACCTTTACTGAGCATTGCAATGGTGGCATGCTGGGAAATGTGCAGACAACCCAACTGCCTCTGACATACGTCTCGCTTTAGGCTGACCATGGAAGCAGATATCTCCCAAAAACAATGTTGAGGCATTTGTCCACCCTCACGTTGCCTAACTGTTCAATGTGTGCACCGTGGAATGGCCTTTACCTGGTACGAGGAACATCTGGTAATGCCTTCTAGTTACCCTAGCCTTGTGAAATGCAGTCTATATTCAGCAGGTATGAAGCAGACTTTATATCTACTACACCATAAAAGCACATGACAAACCTGAAACGTTTACTTCTTGGTGTTATAGAGAACTGCTCTATCCTCTGGTATCCCTTTACATTACCAAAAATGAGGAGCTAAACACGATGTCTGACATAGCATCATCAGGGGGCTACATTTTAATAAGAACCACCCAGACAGTGGCTCTTACTGAGCAGCGATCCTCCACATCAGAAAGACAATGAGACCAATGCATAGGCACTAGGAACCTTGCTGGGTGCCAGAAGGACACAGAAATCTCTCATTGTAATGGTAAAGTTTTGTTTCTTTCATCGACATGAACTCACTCCATGTAGAAGTCATATTTATACAAATGCGTATTCACTTTAGGTCTACTTTAACTGGTATATATCTCCCCTTACTTTGGCATCTGGATCATGCAAAAACTACATACATGAAGCATCTATTGACTCAAGAAAGCCATCAAACCTAGTTTTCTGCATCATATAGGTTTCATACTTTCACCTTCAAAATGCAACCACACTGAATAGTTCTAAACGGAGGTCTTACCTGCCTCTGGACATAATCAATAGCCCGGCTTGCTGAGTCAGGGGAAACACCATTGTACTGGTTAAACACATTTGCAATGCTTTTATCAACTTCATCTTCAACCTGTAAATATAAATGTTTATGTTCTGTTAAAGAATGGTTTATCCAGCCGGTTTATTCAGCCACAAATTATATTTACCAAAGGAAAGTGCAAGTTAGCATAGAAAGTTATCACACTGTGCATTGCAGGAAATCCAATAAAAGAACAGTTATGCATGTACAAAATAACATTAAGCGTACATAAATACTATTAGACCCCCTTCACACCGCGAATGAAGCTCAATCGTATGAGCCTCACTGGGACTACACTATATTTTTATATGTATGTATCATATGAGCCTCACAAATTTCTTGATAAGTCTCATGCAATTTTCAGGGTGCAGGAGGCAGTGTACAATGCCACCTCCCACTGCTGTTCGCATATAATCACGCATGCTGCACTTACCTGCAGGCAATCACACATGGACCCAGACTGTTTGTCCCCAGGTGCGATAGTCTGCAGATAATCGCAGCACAGGGGATAAATGTGAACGGCCTGCAAAAAGCTGCAGTCGGTGGCTGCCGTCGTTGCCACCTCCCACAGCTGTTCGCATATGCCACAGTGTCTCCAGCTCACAGCAGATCAAGAGTCTCATTAAGGAATTTGTGGGAATCAAGTGATCCGGCCCCATTTGCAAGTGGGAATGGAGCCTAAAGCTGGGCCATACACTGTGTGAATTTGTTCAATGGGTACCCATCAGGACCCTTCCATCAGATAATCGAAGGAGACGGATGGAAAATCTTCGGCTTAACATTGAAGGCAGCCAATCAGCTGCTGTCACTGTTTTAGTGTCCTGACAGCGGCAGGTGTTCAAAGGACACTTGAGATTCGCCCATCCACACCGCTTATCACGGATGGAGGAATCTTATTTTTTTTATTCAGACTGCAAAATATAACAATGTTTGGCCAGCTTATGTCATACACATCTATGTAAGGAATCAGTGTAAGTTACCTTGGCTCTGTAGATGTATCCAAGGACCACCACCACAACTTCAGTGATGAACACCAACAACAAGATGATTACAAACTGGGAAGAAAAGTTACAGGTCAGTATTAGATATAGTGATGCAATACAGTTCTGAAAGAAAAAATATTTGTAGCATGTTCAGCCCTTGCAGGTTTACAGTAAATGATAAAGGGGACTAGAGATATGAAACAGAGTGAGGAATTAATCAAAACTAGGTCTCAGCTGGTGCGCAGCCAATCAGCTTCTAAATTGTCATTTTCTAAGATGTGTGGGGGAAAAATATAGACAGCGATAAGGTGCTATGGACAATTTGAGATCGAGCTGGTCTCTGTGGGCACTTTTACAAAATTTCCCCTAAAGTATCCAAGAAGAAAAAACATTTCTGTATAAGAACAATGTCAGCCTTCACTTAAAGTGTATTTCCACTTTTAAAGCAAAAGTGTGATAACACCTATTTTATGTTACATCTTCCCATTCACATAGTAAAGGCTACAAAAAAAAAAAAAAAAAAAAAAAA